>NW_004949113.1:2889658-2904922 GCF_000317375.1 Microtus ochrogaster
GCCCCGCGCGTCCTCGAGCCCGGCGCGCGCGCCCGCTAAACACCACACACTGCGGCGGCCGCCATGAGCGGGCAAGCGCGCGGAGAACCCGTTGGGGCGGGGCTTCCCACGGCCGCGCATGCGCGCTGGCGGCTGCGGCCCGCGCGCCTACGGTGGTACTGGTTCCCGCGGTGGCGGTTGGCGTCGGGAAGGTTCGGTTACCGAAGCTGCGCCCCGAGCGTCCCCGCGAAGCGACTGTGCGGTCTCTGACCTCTCTGTGGGGCCTCCTGGGTTTCCGCCTCGCGTCTCCGCGGGCCCGCGGCCTGTAGTGGCCGCCACGACCCCACTCCAGGAGGAGGAGGCTAGTTGAAAGCTGGCTAGTTAGAAGCATGCATGCCTTTTCCTCTGCGTCCCCACTCTACTAGGAAGCTACTCGTCGGGGGCTGTCCATCCTGCTACTGTAAATTTAAAAACAAAACAAAAAACAGGGAGCCGGGCACTCGGAAAGCAGAAACAGAATCTTCCAAGTTTGGGGCCAGGTTGGTCTATGTAGGGAATTGAAGGGCTTCACGGTGGACCCTGTATCTAAAATATTAAATGAAAACCTCATCTTCAGGGCTAGGAATGTATTCATGAGGATTGCTTGCCTAGGATGAGATTCCCTAATTGCAGGTGAAGGGGTGAGAGCCTTTCCATTTGATTCTGGTGTGGGCTGGGGGGGGGGGTGGTAAAGGGACATCTTAGGGGTTCTGGGGCTGGAACGCCAGTGGTGAGCCTTGGCAGGCGGCAGAGTCCCCATTAAAGTTTTTTGATGGGTGCCTGAGTCCGACTAGGTCCCTGAGTGGATTTCCAGGGAAGAACTCTAGAAATGGAATGCTTTGTGAAAACAAAAAGTACTTTTTCTGTGGGGCAAGAAATTCTCCTCCCCTTGAACCATCAGCACAAACACCACCCCAGCCATAACCCGAACTTGTGCTCAAAGGCGGAATTTCCAGCTTTCCTCAGCATCTTTGTAGTCTGTGCTGCGTTGGTACTTGTGTTCTTGAGCTAACATTTTTCTTACCGTGCCCTTCCTCTGGAACCATTGGCACATCCAGTTGAGAAAGTTTTTTTTTAACTACAGTACTTTACATTCATTATTATTATTGCTGTTGTTATTATTATTTATGTATAGAATGCTCTCTGTCTGCATGTATGCCTGCCCACCAGAAGAGGGCACCAGGTCTCAGATGGTTTGTGAGCCACCATGTGGTTGCTGGGAATTGAATTCAGGACCTCTGGAAGAGCAGCCAGAGCCATCTCTCCAGCCCTTGAGAATGTTTTTTAAGGTGTTTTTAGCCAAAGTATTATATTACTACATAACATGTTGGTCCCCAAAAGCCAGATAAAAGGTTTGCATTATATAGAGCCACAAAGATTTTAGATTTTAGTAGTGTTCCTGTCCATTTCAACAAATACTTAATTACATAGGGAATGTTCAAATAATCTGTCATATGCTGTGCTTAGTCACAGAGCTTACCAATTAGGAAGAATTCGTTCCCTCTCCCATTCATTGAACAAATGGTAGTCACCGTGCTAGTCCTGAGAATACAGAGCCATTGCTGGGTACTTAAGACATTTTATACTCTAGAAGGAGACATAAACATTAGTCTCTACATGTACCATTACAGCTATGAGGAAAAAATCACCCAGAAAGCGCCTAACTGCCGCATGTGTGTGCACAGGTGTCTGGCACAAAACTGAAGGACAAGGAATTAGCCAGACTGAAGGGAGGCTAGAAATTATGGGGACACTGATGAAGCAGGAGAGAATGTCAGAAGACAACCCTGCTGCTGTCCACTGTTACACTATATGCTGAGGGAGGGAGAGCAGAGGCCCTGGGAGGCTGCAAAGCCAGTGGAGTTCAGAGATGCCGAACTTGGAGGACCAAGGTGTTCACTTGTGTTTCCTAAGGGACGGTACTTCTT
Source organism: Microtus ochrogaster (assembly GCF_000317375.1). NCBI lineage: Eukaryota > Metazoa > Chordata > Mammalia > Rodentia > Cricetidae > Microtus > Microtus ochrogaster. Next base: position 2,891,605 of record NW_004949113.1, read on the forward strand.
GGCCTGGTGACAGAATGGTACGAGTCCGTATGGAAGAGGCCAAAGAAGCTGAGAGAAGAAACACCGGGGGGAAGTTGAGAGAAAATTCCACAAAATGAAAGCCCACACCAGGAGGAGGCTAAGGAGAAAGGTATCTAGGATGGGCCCGTGAAAATAGCATCAAATGTACCATACCTCAGTGCCAGACTCAACGGGTTATTTCATCAGTCCCACAAAAACTCCGAAATAAGCCTGGCACCGAAATAAGTGGTGCATGCCTTTAATCCCAGCACTCCGGAGACAGAGGCGGGTGCATCTATGGGAGTTCTAATCTAGCCTAGGCTATATAGCAGGTTCCAAGACATCCGGGGCTACACAGGAAACCCTGTCTCGAAAAAAGCAGAAACCTCCATGAAATAACTACCATTACTGTTCCCATTCTTGCTCTGCTAGAGCAAATAAGGCACATGAAACCTAGAAGATGCTAGATGCCAGTCAGGATCCAGATCCAACCCAGTAGCGCACAGTGGGGCATGCTGGGAGATCCAGTGCTCAGGAGAATGAGATCAGTACATCACCACTGAAGACACTATTAAAAAACTTAAACCCAGAGGGCTGGAGAGATGGCTCAGAGGTTAAGAGCATTGCTTGCTCTTCCAAAGGTCCTGAGTTTAATTCCCAGCAACCACATGGTGGCTCACAACCATCTGTAATGAGGTCTGGTGCCCTCTTCTGGTCTGCACATACACATACACACAGAATATTGTATACATAATTAATAAATAAATATTAAAAAAAAACAAAACTTAAACCCAGCTTCAGTGTCCTGACTACTATTCCAGGATTCCAGCAGAAAGCAAGAGGAATGAATTCTTGTTTTTCTTTCTCAAGACACAATTTCTCTGTATAGCCCTGTCTGCCCTGGAACTCAGCCAGTTCACCAAGCTGACCTTGAACTGAGATCCACCTGCCTCTACTTGGGATTAAAGGCGTGCACTCTGCACACACCTTCTTTAAATGGAAGTAGCTTGGAGTCCCTGTAGAAAGCCTGGAAATGAGGACCGAGAAGTCAAGGGAGTCAGAAGTCCTTTGCCCCTTGAGGAAACCCCTGTGTGGCTATATGAAGGCAGATTTTCCAGAGTCATGAGTAAACTAATTTTAAATTAACCAAAAATGGACACTTTGAAGTTTGTCGGTATCATGACTGTGTAACTAGATACTGTAAAATGGAATTATGAAATATAAGTAATAATGGCTTGTGTCTGAGGCAAGAGTTCGAGTCAAGCTTTAATATATTGTAAATTCCAGGTCAGCACAGAATGAAACATTGTCTCAAAAGTAGCAGCAACAACAAAATGCCCCCAACTCCGATCTCAACAAACTGCCAGAATAAAATGTAAGCCAGGCATGGTGTCTCAGTCATATGGCCCCAGTTTCTGGAGAGATGACATTGTCCAAGAGTAACCAAGTGAGTTTGCAAAAATGAGACGGATGTGGGATACCTTTAATCCTAGCACTCAGGAGGCAGAGGCAGACAGATCTCTGTGAGCTCAAGGTCAGTCAGAGTTCCGTACTGAGACCCTCTTTCAATAAATAAATTATGAAGACTACAGAAATATCTGAGGCTCCACCTTAGTGGTAAAGCACTTGCCTAGAATTTCCCTTTCACTTTTTCAGAAAAACTTGCAATGCCTTTGTCAGAGAAAATAGAGACAGTTTGGGAGTGAACTTTGCATTTTCATAGGCATTGGGCCTGGGTTTGGAAGGATACAGGCTTAGGAAAGAGAGAGCTAGCCCCTCTGGGGTGGGGCATAGTCCATCCCCAACCCCATTCTACCCCCACCTCTGCACGCTGCAGCAAGGTGAACAAAAGAACCTGACTTTGAAACACAGTTGTCAGCACCCTGGGGGCACAAAGACAGACGTCTCTGTTCCTCACACCTCACCTTTCCTTTCTCTAAATAGCATTTGTCAATCTGATAATGACAGCATCTGTCTGGCCTAATGCTGACAGACAGCTCAGAGCCTTGTAAATCCTGGAGTCTTTGAAGTTGCCGGGGACCCAGGACAGAGTGTTCCCAGGGATGCCAAAGGAAGGCCGGTCTCAAGATGTTGGCATTCTTCCATCAGCACCCAGATGCGGTCTTGCCTCCAGAATTCATTCACTTATAGAAATGAATGAAAGCTAATCTCATCAGATTAAATTCATCTCAGGCTTTTAATGAGATTTAGAAACCTGATTGGAAAAAAAAAGAAATTAAAAAAATTAAATCTAGGTGATAGGTATGGGTAGGACATGATCCTCACATTCATAAAGTTAATGTACCTCCCATTTTAAAGAAAAATAGTGGAACATGGATGCTGGCATTTCCATGATACTGTAGGAAAGCACTGTTTTGCTACTTGGCCTATTGGGGATCAAACCCAGAACCCCTTGCTTGCTACAGAAGGGCTGTGTCAACTATGTTGTGGAATTTTAATTACAATGTGTTACATAAGTCTATGTGGTGAAATATTTGTTTCATGATGCAAAGATGTGTTGCATTCCCTTATGTTGCATTGGTTTAACTCTGTAAAGCTGTGTTACTTTGCCTGTTTAAAACACCTGATTGGTCAAATAGCTGCACGGCCAATAACTAGGCAGGAGATAGAACTAGACGGCACTGGCAGGCAGAGAGAATGAATAAGAAAGAAGGAGGAATGAGGAGAGGAGGATGTTGGGGGGGGGGGGGCTGCCATACAGCCAGACATGGAGCAAGAGGGAAAGAAAAGATATATAGAAATAGAAAGGAAAAAAAAAAAACCAGAGACAAACGGTTAATTTAAGAAAAGCTGGCTAGAAATAAGCCAAGACTGGTTGGGCATTCATAAGAAGGAATACGTCTCCATGTGATTATTTGGAAACTGGATGTTGGGTCCTCTAAAAGCAAAGAGAAAGAAAAAAACCAGCTACACCACTAAACTGCATCTCTAGACCAGAAAGGCATTTTGTAAACAATAATGCTGTAAATGAGGGGATTTCAGGTCCTGTGCAGAAAATACTTCAGGATAAGAGTGTCTGAGGAGCCTGTTGATTGGCAATCACATCTCCAATGGGATAGAAAGCAGCTGTCCTGTACTGACTCCTTATAAGGGTTCCAGTGACAGAAATAAGTCCCTTTCCTCTTAGGAACAAAGGGGGCATACAGGACTGTCTTTATCAGGGTGATTAATATAAGTGAGATACACAGCTCCTTGCATTGTCTCAGCAAGAAGTCTTTGATGCCTGATGATTTTCTTAGCTGAAGTAGAAACAAGCAGAATAAATGGGTCTTGCATTGCCCACCTCCCTTTTCCCTGACAGTGTCTTGCTGTAGAGCTCACACTGGTTTCCAGTTGGCAGTCCTCCTGAGTGCTGGAATTACAGGTGTGGGTTACCACATGTGGCTGAAATTTAAATTTCAAGTACTCTGGGATTGCCTGCAAACCTGACTAGACAGGCTGTTGAGAACTCTTAATCCCCCTAGAGCAAGTTCAAGGACACCCTGTGTTACAGGAGACTCTACCTCAGGCAGGGAAAGCACACATAAAGGTGAATTCAGGCTTCATGTATGTACACAGCTCAGATATCCAAAAACTCATCCCTCTTAATATGTGATAGCACGCTAACTTTCAAAATGCCTGAGCCAGGCCGGGCGATGGTGGCACACGCCTTTAATCCCAGCACTCGGGAGGCAGAGGCAGGCGGATCTCTGTGAGTTCGAGACCAGCCTGGTCCACAGAGCTAGTTCCAGGACAGGCTCCAAAGCCACAGAGAAACCCTGTCTTGAAAAACAAAACAACAACAACAAAAAAATGCCTGAGCCAGTATGACCCTTACCCCAGCAGTGTGCAGTACCCCGTTCCAAAGCACAGATCCGACCTTGATTTCATGTTTGCTGCTACACTCATTAACACTTTCCAGGGTCTCTGCAGTCCCTCCATTTTTAGAAAACCTATTAAATCTCTTCTCTATCAAGCAGCTAAGGTTTGCTGACTCAGTCTATGAGGAATAAATATATTATTGCTATTTAAAGAAGCCCACTGACTGAGTGGCCTCTACCGTCAATCCATGGTGTCCTCTGCATGCATTAAAAAGCAATGTTTTTCAGACAGGGCATCCCATACCTTTCCTCCCAACATTTGAGAGACTGAGAAAGGAGAGTATCAAGCTGGAAGCCAGCCTGGGCTATACGGCAAGGCTATGTTTAGCAAAATAAAATAAAATAAATAAATAAATAAGTAAGTAAATGATAAATAAATGATCCAAGCCATATGATGCCAAATTGGACAACCAGTTAAGACTTTATACTGATGCCCTCCAAATCACAAGGACAACTTCCTGCTTAGGTCTCCCACCACCTCAGGAGAGCCACAGACTGCTTAGGTCTCCTCCCATCTCATGAGAACCACAGCCTGCTTAGGTCTGTTCCTGCCTCACGAGAGCCACAGCCTGCTTAGGTCTCCCACCTGCACTGTTTGTTTCCAGGCAATATAGTGTCTTTTGCCCTGGAAGACACTTTTCCCCTTTCTCCGATTTTTGTTTTAAATTTTAAATATGTATGCTTGTGTATGTGTGTAGTGTGTACTTGGCAGATACTTTATATTATGATTTATAATAGTAGTTAAACTACAGTTATGAATTAGCAATGAAAATAATTTTATTGTTGGGGTCACAACATGAGGAAGTGAATTAAAGGATCACATTAGGAAGGTTGAGAACCTCTATATTACAGGCTTACACCACTATGCATGGATCATGTGGGACAGGGAATGGTGTTTAGGGCTTTTGCATTCCAGACAAACTCTTTATCGACTGATCTATGTCCCTACTTCCTGCTTTCATTTGAATTATTTTAACCATGTGTAGTTGAGTCTCTTTATCCATATTCTCTACATCATGGATTCTCCAAAAAACAAGTTGTTATTGAGTCGTTTCTGTAACCTTAGTTAGCCTCATTTTTTTTTTTTTTTTTTTGGTTTTTCGAGACAGGGTTTCTCTGTGGCTTTGGAGCCTGTCCTGGAACTAGTTCTGTAGACCAGGCAGGTCTCGAACTCACAGAGATCCGCCTGCCTCTGCCTCCCGAGTGCTGGGATTAAAGGCGTGTGCCACCACCGCCCGGCGCCTCATTTTCTTTTGGTCCATCTAGTATTGCCTCCTAAGTGCTGGGACCAAAGGTGTGCACTGCCATGCCTAGCCTGGATGTTTTACTTGTTACCTGATAAATAATAAAGTATAACACTGTTTACATGCATTTTCAATGTATTAGACATTTAAAATTAGAGATGATTTCCTCTGTGAGTTCGAGACCAGCCTGGTCTACAGAGCTAGATCCAGGACAGGCTCCAAAGCCACAGAGAAACCCTGTCTCGAAAAACCAAAAAAAAAAAAAAAAATTAGAGATGATTTCAAGTTTGTGGTGCAGCGTGCACAGCACAGCCAATCCCTCAGTCAGCTCTCATTACCACAGAAACTGGGAAGTAATCTCAACTGTAGGAGGATCAGAAAGAAGGTGGAGGGATTAAACCTAGCTAGGTGTACACAGTCTCAAAATAAATAAACAAACATTAAAAAGAGCTAAAGCTGTAGCCCAGTGATGAGTGTTCGCCTAGTATTGCCAGCAATGGTCCTGGACTCGATGCCTGGCACGACACTAAATAAATACACAGGAGAGTGAATGTGCACTGATCATATGCCAGCAGGCCTTCTGCAGGAGCACCTGCCATCCCGGTACCTGCTGAACGTTGTAAGAATAGCTCCATGCCCCATGAAGACAGCTGAATACTGTATTGGGTTTTTCTTTTTCTCTTTTGAATATGTGTGTGTGTGTGTGTGTGTGTGTGTGTGTGTGTGTGTTTATGTGTGTGTCTTTTTGTGCTGTCTAAATTGGATTAGAATCCACTAACATAGCACAGGCTGGTCCAGAATTTATAGTAATCCTTCTGCTTCAGTCTCTCCAATGCTGGTGCTGGGATTACACACCCACCTCTGCCATACCAGGTTTTATATTGTGCTCTTTTTATAACTAACAATAATAAGGCCAAAATATTCTCCCAGAATAAGGTCTGTGTGGTTGCTGAGTAAAAAACATAAGCACAGAAGCAATTTTTAAAAGATATCTTTTTTTTTACATTTTTTATTGATATTTATTGAGCTCTACATTTTTTGTTATCCCCTCCCTGCCTCTACCTTCCCCTCTTCTACCCGCCCCCAAGGACCCCATACTCCCAATTTACTCAGGAGATCTTGTCTTTTTCTACTTTCTACTTCCCATGTAGATTAGATATCTTTAATTTTAATTACACATTCATATGGGGATGTTGGTGCAGGTATCTTTGGAGACCAGAAGAAAGTGTTAGATTTCTTGTCTGTTTGATATGGGTGCTGGGAATGAAACCCAGGGCCTTAGGAAGAACAGCCAGCTCTTAACCATGAGCCATCCTCTCTAAACCCCCTGAATGGCAGGCTTCATCCAGCCTGGCTAAGTGGATTCTAATCCCAGTACCAACAAACAGCAGGCTGAGGCAAGAGGATGGGGATATTTGAGACCAACTGAACTACAGAATAAGATTCCTAGAGAAGATAATAAAAGTGAGGACGTAGGAAAGTCATAGAGCCATTATTGCATGACATGTGTGACTCTGGGTTCAACTCCCAGTGTAAAGCAGGAGGGATGGACCACCCTGACTGTCCAGTAGTGTGCTGCATTTCCTCTCTTTCCCTTTCCTCAATAAAGACATAGGCCTTAAAGATAAATGGAAATGCTGCTCAGGCTTACATCATTATGGTTTCAATGAGCCAAAAATCCTATTTCTCCTTTTACCCAGAATAATAACTCTTGAGAGCTAAAATCTTCACAGCACTTTGAGCACTTAATTATTCCTCTCTGGTGCCAAAGAGGAAGACACAGATATTCACAGAACTTCATCCTGACATTCTGCAGTTTGGTGAGGCTTCTGCTGGTTTTGCAAAGCCGTGTCTGTCCCACCAAGGTTATTTGGGCCACCTCAGCACCAGTCGCCCTTGCCTATGAAACCTGGTAATCTGAGCTGTCTCCTTGGACCAGGGGAGCTGCTGAAAGCCTGAAAGAGAAAGGGCAGTGATTCCCTGGAGAGCAGAAACACAAAGTGCATCTGTAGGGAGCCTGCAAGAATGGTGCACGTGATTGGGCTGATTGCATCAGCCATCCTATTGACTCCCTGAAACTGGGGCACCCTGGTAACCCAGCCCTTCTGAGAATTCCACCCTCCTGAGGCCCTGAGCACCAGCAGTGGGCCTCCACAGGCTCATAGCTCACCTCCTGTCACACTTTCTCTCTATTCAGACTTGCTTCCTGAGGAAGGTCTAACAAAAATAGAGCAGCCATGCCCGGGGGACCCAGCTCAGGAGTGGCTGTCTTCACACAGCTTCCTCAGCCCCATCAAACTTGGTCCAGTTCTTAAGATTCCCACAGTGATGACATCAAATAGTATTATTTATCTTCACATATAGTCTAGGCTGGTCTTGAACGTCCCATATTGTTCAGACTGACCTTGAACTCTTGGCAATCCTCCTACCTCTGCCTCAAATTCAGGAATTACAGGCTTGTATCACCAAGCCCACCTTCAGAGTTTCAAAAAGACATTAATTAGTATGTATATGCATTTTGCCCACATAAATGTGTGTGTGTGGTGCTGTTAGGGGTCAGAAGGGAGTTACAGAAGGTTGTAAACCACTGTGTCATGCTGGGGCTCGAACTCAGGTCCTCTGTCACTCTTGTGTCACTTGCTCTTAACTACTGAGCTATCTCTCCAGCCCCCTTCTTCAGATCCTCCTTTCAATTCTGATGCAAGAGATTACAAAATGTTTACTGAGTGTTTGTTACAGGTCAGACAGGTAGGGAGCCCTGGGCCAGAAAATGACTCCATGGCAGACCCAGTGGTGGAGGCACCAGGCAGCCTCACCAAGAGGAAGTGCCCAGAAGGGGCAGGAAGGGAAGGTGCTGTTCCTCAGGAGCAGGAAGGAATGGTCCTTGGTGTTTCTGTTTTGGCCCTGCAGTGCTGGACAAGCACGTTGTCAGGGAGGGACATTCCGCACTCAACTCTGGTCTCTTTATTACTTTAATCACTGTCAGGTTATTCTGCAGAGCCACCCATTGCCTGCACTGTTCATCACCTCACTTCATGGCTTTGCATTCAAATGCAAACTCCTCCAGTAGGTGTTAGCCTCAGCCCAAGTGCTCAGTGCAATCCACTAACCCGGAAGAGGGTTTACATTTTTAGGTGATTAGGAAAAATTAGTCATGACACATGGAAATTACCTTAAGGGACAAATTTTCCTGTTCATTAGTAAAGTTTTACTGTGACATGGCCACACCCACTCATTTACATACTGCCCACTCACTCTGGAGTTTACTACAATAGTAGAGTGGGGTGCTGGCTTTCCTGGACCACACAATGTGCCTTAACTAAATATTTACTCTCTTGCTCTTTATAGAAAGCCCGCCAACCTCTGCTAGAGTAAACACATTCACACAAGCCTTTGAAACTTAGCATTTGTCATAGATGACTAGTAAACTAGAAAAGATAAGTTTAAAACCAAAGCACAGATTAGTAGTAACTAGAAAAGATAATTCCCAAAGGAAAGTAACACAGAGGTGCATCCTATAGTGAGGCCTTGGGAAACACTGTTGAGCTCCTCAGGGTAGCACTTTGTCTGGGTCAACTTCTTTATATGGGCTGCAGAGAGCAGTAACTATCAGTAACAAAGCAGTTCACCATCTAACGTGAACAAGGTTAAGGACTTTCCACACAGAGTGCTGTTCCATCCTCCAGAAGCTTAGCTTGACTGATGTAAGAAGGCTCAGAGAGCTGAAGCAGCTTGCTCAGAGACACACTAGTGGAAACAGACACCGTCAGGATTTTTACCAGGTTCTGGAATCAACTTAAGCCTGAGCCCACCATAATTTGACTACTGTGACACCTGTATGGCACCCTGAAAAACCCATCCTCCATCTATCCTCAAAGCGCTCCATTGGCAGGTCCTGGGCGGGAGCGTTGCACACACCAAGTCCTGCTGTGTTGTGGTTCATCTGTACGAGCTAAGCAGAAAAGATGAGATGCCATCTAGGGACGCAGGAACAGGTTTGCTTTCTCCTTCAATTAAAGAATTAAATATTGGGGAGTCCTGGCAAAGCCATCTATGATAATGGGGAAAATGGAATTCCCTCTGAGGGTTCTTTGTTTAATTAATTAAAAAATATTAAGAATATAGACTCAAATAGAAGCTGAGAACTGTTTATTAGTGGTTAAGAGGAAATGCCCACAGCAAGGGAAGAAGAAAGGAATGGAGAAGCTAAGCCAGCGTGGAGGGCAGCTACACGGTTGCAGGTGTCACACAGCCAGGAAAAGGGAGCTCGAGAAAGAACAAGGATGCCACCCATACACCCATAACCACCATAAGTTACCCATTGGCCCAATGCTTAACCCACCAGAGTGGAGCCTCCGAAGGGCTAGTTAGGGAGTTTAAAAACGTGTGGATTCTGGACAGCCTCATAAACAAAAAGAAGAAAGGGAATTGTCATATTCTTCTGAATCAGAAGTCAGGAAGGCTGGCTGATCCCACTGAGCCTCCCAGATAAGCAGAAGAGCAGGGAAATTATCCCAACAGTGGTGGCGGCACAAACTGCTTGTTTAATAAGACAGGCATGTGAGAGGAGGCCGTGGGATTCGAACTTATGGTGAAACACTTGCACTAAATTTGTGAGGACATGGGTTTAGGATCAAGCACAGCGGAACAGATGTATAGGGTAAGAGAAAGGTCAGAACACCAAAGGTTGTGAATCTCGTTGACTGGGAATGGTGATGAGGTTTCAGGAGGGAGTTGAGATGTGGCTTGTGAGTGCTCTGTGGGGTGTTCATGAGTGTTCTGTGGGGTGTTCATGAGTATTCTGTGGGTGTTCTTGAGTGTTTTCTGGGGTGGGTAGAAAACTGCAGCAGCAGACAGAAGGCAAGGGCAGAGTGGAAGTTGAGAGAATAGTATGCTGTGGGCTATCATCTGCCTAGAGTGGGTGTTTAAGTCACAGCAGGAGCCTTTGATGCTGAGTGTCCCCCACGGTGATGTTAGAAATGCTTAGTGCCCAGCCTGGTGCTGCTGGGAGGTAGTGAAATCTTTACCAAAAGGAGCCTAGTTGGGGGTCTTTAGGTTATTGAGACTGTGTCCTTGAAGGGCATGGCATAGGGCACCTCCTCTTGATCTCTATTACTTTCTGGCCATAAGAAGAGAGGCCTTCCTCCCCCAGACACCTCTGCTGTAGTGTGATGACTCACCACAGACCCAGTGCTAAATGAGTTGCAGACTGAAACATCCAAAACTGAGTAAAAAGAATGTTTTCTGTAGGTCCATAGCCTCAGGTATTTGCTATCAGAATGAAAAGCTTACCTGGAAACCAGTAAAAATTCCAAGGGTAAGAGAAAAAGATAGAAAAAAGAGAAAATCCTTTATTATCTATCTTATCTTTGTGTTTCTAGAGTTTTATACCTAATTTATCTTTTATCATAACTAAGGAAAACTTTAAATGTAATTATTAGTCTTTAATTCTATCAAATAGCTCAGAAGGGTGTAATGTTACCTATGATAGGGACATCTGGCTGCCTGGATAGTCAGATGTTCTTCTGCAATGTTTGGGCATCCAGCTTTGACCTACAGGCCTAGAATAGCTGATAGGCAATTTTGAGAAGCAGAAAATTTTGATGGAATGTCCTATCTTGTTTGTCCTATCTTGTTTGGCAGTCACTTTCCTGCTCAATTCTACGGTTCTCTGTCTGGAATGAGGGAACTTTCCTAGCCCTGGTTCTGTGTGCACAGGCACTTCTTCATGGGTGGGAGGTCTAGGAAGACGGAAAGCAAGCCACTTTATGTTTTTTTTGTTTTTTTGTTTTTCGAGACAGCAAGCCACTTTATGTCACCACAGTCATGACAATACAGTTGCTGGACTGCTCTCCCATTGTATTAGTAAGGAAATGTGCATCAGGAAATGTGACATGCTTCACCAAGGCCATCCTGGTTAGATAGTCATAGGACTGCCCTTCACAGTGAGGTCTTTGTCTACCTTCTGTGCCTCCCTTCCCCGTTAAATCAGTTTTGACTACAAATCCCAAACTCTGACAAAAAACAGCAGCCAAAGCCCCCATTGCTCTCCCTGGGACACTCAGAGCCTCTGTCTGAATTCAGGGTTCACAGTCTTGCCTTCAGCAGCAGGCCCTGGCCCACTCCATCCTGTGACAGTTTGTACAGACTGAAGCCTTGCTCTGGGCTAGGCGCTGTGGAGGGCTCGTATAGTGACACTGTGACCCCAGTACCAGTCTATGAGGTGAGCACCATGTGGTCCACACTGCAGACCAGAGCATTCACGGGACCAGCTGGAACTGTTCAGGTGGGTTGGACTAGGAGGCCAACGGTCTCACACACTAGGACAAACGGATGCCCTTTAAAGGAAACGGTCATTACTGGAGGCCGATGCATGCTCCATAACACAGGCCCATCAGCTATGGAGCATGCTCACTCCAGAAATCAAGAGTACAATGTCAGTCTAACTCATTCCTTTCCTCAGCTCTTCTCTGCATGCCCGTCCTGCCAGTGTCGGGGCACATCTGCTTAAGATCAAGTCTGTGATTATATTTTAAGGTGACTGGATGGATATGACCATTCTTACGATGACCTAAAACCTAGGGCATGAGGTCAGGGAGGTAGGTGTCCCTTTGAGCAGGTGTGTTTCTTTTTATATCAAGTGACCCAGACCTATTTAACCCTTCCAATGGGTCTTCCCACACCTAAAGGAAGTCCGGGATTTTGCCTGAGGTGATCTGGCCATTTATCTGATTTTTACTTGGCAGGAGAATTGTAACTTGGATTTATTTGTCATGTTATCAAAGACTTTCAGTTAATTAATTTTGTTCCCGGAGCTGGGGATGCAGCTTAGTGATAGAATAGTAGCCTGGCATACAAAAGGGCCTGGCTCCAGTCTCCTCAAATGACCTTTTGATCTCCTCCCCTCCCCAACCAAAACCACTCTTTGAAGTTGTTGCCATTCCTCAGTGCTTTCCTTATTTTTATTTAATAGTCAAAGGAATTATTTTCATTATGACAATTCCATAATGCATTGCACGCTGCTCATTGTCACACCCTAATTATCCTGGCCCTCGACTCCTCCAACCAATCCTTGATTAACAGAAAGCATTGGCACAAACACAATCCTGCTCTGAGACAGTTCTCTACCAGGAGAGAGGCTCTCCCTGCCTTGCTCCAGAACCTTCTCATGGGTGTGTATGGGGAGAGAAAGATGGTGCCTCCTTCAAAGAGCAGGGCTGCTTATAGCAACCCAAGAAAAATGCATTTTACTGACCTGCAAACGGAAGGACCTTAAAGGGGGGGGGGGGTCTCCTGCAGTATAACCAGCGGTAAATGTGTGTATTATTAGTCCCTTGGGTTTGGGGAACTGATGGAGAAATTCTGATCCTCTATCACTGCTAGCCTTGTAATAAAATCTACCTCTCGTGTCTTCTAGGTCCCAGTGAATCTATAGACTAGTCAGTTAGCCTGCAGGTGCTGTTGTATACCAAACCTTCCATACTTCCCAACATGCTCAATTCTAGTGACACACTTTTCTGTTCTCACACTGCCAGAGTCCAGGGCTAGCGCAGGTGTCAGCAGCCCTGAAATCCATGCTGCTTCTGGGCTGTGCATTGCCAGGAACTGGACTCAAAGGCTGTCACAAGACTACACAGTAACACAGTCAACAGACCCATTAGCACTGAGTTGCACAAGCTCTGTAGTACAAAGATCTCATCCATTTCCCAACATTCTTACAAGAGCAAGGACCATCTGGAGCCTTGTCCTACCCTTTTGTGCACCCATGGGTCTACATTGCTGCCCACTCCATGGTGCTCGGGTGCATATGAATTCTCTTCCGCAACCCTGGCGGTGCAGCCTGGCACCATTGAGGGGATATCTGTTCTCATGGGGCAAAATGTAATAGCTATGCATACTTAGTTGTATAGTAAAGCAGTTTCAAACACTAAAAATAACATGTAATCCATTATGATGTCAAGAATAAATTCTAACATATTCCCTTTCTCCTGTTTCATAAAGAGATTAGTCACTGAGGCATAGTGTTCCGGGGGTATCAATAATTGGACTAAGATAAGGAGAGAAGAGAAGTTCTTTAAAAATCCAGTCACGAAAGAGAGTAGGAGGTGAGTTTAACGTGTGCCATAGGTGGTAGGAGGTGAGTTTAACGTGTGCCATAGGTGGTAGGAGGTGAGTTTAACGTGTGCCATAGGT
>NW_004949113.1:2905022-2961338 GCF_000317375.1 Microtus ochrogaster
GGTGGTAGGAGGTGAGTTTAACGTGTGCCATAGGTGGTAGGAGGTGAGTTTAACGTGTGCCATAGGTGGTAGGAGGTGAGTTTAACGTGTGCCATCGGTGGTAGGAGGTGAGTTTAACATGTGCCATCCTTGGCTCCATTAAAAGCAAACAAATTCATTCACTTGTTCTATCCATTTGTCTTTACCTGTCTATCTACCTACCTATCTATAATGTTACCTGTACATAAAACATATACACACATAGAAATGGGTAGAGGTGTCACTCTGGGCTAGAACACTTACCAGTGAAGTAGAAAAGGATGTGTGCTCTGGGCTCTTGCTGAGACGGTGGCTGGGTACAGAAATGGGGTAAAAACAGGGGTGAGTCTGTGGAAGAGGTGAACTTGAAGGAGGGGGCACATTGCCTTTGACCTGGACATGGGAGACTGGAGAAGGTGAGGGACAGAGAGTGGTGGGAGGGACTTGTTTGGGGGACGCAAAGAAGCAGGTGCATGTGGGGAGGGTGGAGCTGGAATTGGATCCAAGACCTGGAGTCAACTTGGGACGTGGCTGTGGGGGAACTTTGGACTAAGTGAGTAACTGGTTTGTACTGTGGGAGTGTGGGCTCAAGGTACCAGCTAGAGAATGCGGCCACACAAGGTGACACATGAAGAACACAGGGTGTTGGAGGGTTCAAAGTCACAGCAGAGAGAAAGGTGATAAGGTGGAAGAGGGGAAGAGGCCAGAGGGGATCCACTGGGGAAACTGTGCTCCCCTTTACCCTGGTTGTGGAGAGAAACGCTGAGACTCATGCTTACAGTGTGAGTTACAGAAGGCCTCTGCCATCTTCTTTCAGGACACTAGCTGAGCAAGGGGACGCACAGTAGCTGAGAAGTCACACTTCATCCTCTCTTCGGAACAGAGCAGAGAGACACAGATCTGAGTCATGGAAGTTAAAAATGTTAGGTGTTGGGAGCATTTGTGTTCGTGGGTCTAATCAGATCTCACTTTAATAGCTAATTACTAGTATCTGAGGTTTTTCCAGGTTGGGCACCTTGAAGTTTCCTATTCCACAAGAGAAAAATAAGCCCACAACTTCCAGCTCCCATCCATTTCCCCCCTCTTTATAAAATATTACTTTATCCTATTTTTAAGGCAGTGTCTCACTCTGTAATCAATCTAGGGTGGTCTGGAACCTATGATCTTCCTGCATCCACTCCTCAAGTGATAAGATTGTAGGTGTTTACTATCACATATGTCTCTTCCTTTTTTTAAAAAAAGATTTTTTAAATGTGTATGAGTGTTTTGCCTGTATTCATATGCACAGTGACTATAGAGACCAGGAAAAAGTGTGAGATCCCTTGGAACTGGAGTAACAGACAGTTGCCCACTGCCATTATGGGTACTAGGAATGGAACCTGGGTTCTCTGAAAGAGCACTAAGTACCCTTAACCACTGAGCTATCTCTCCAGCCCACTTTCTTGTTTTAATAAAAACCGACAAATTTGTTTGCTAGGTGAAACTTTTGAGATCCTTGCCAAGCAACGCCTTCGTGATGGCCTGGAATACTGCAAGCAGACTTCCCCTGCCATCCTCTCAGAGGTGAAGCTTGTCCCAGTCCACGCTGGCTGCAAGGAGGCTTCTTTGTCACCTTTGACAGTCGGTTCAGTGGCTCCACCTCTAACTCAGAAGTAGGTTAAGGGTCACGGTGCACACTCTTGAGCAATCTTGAGGCCAGGGTTGTGTTCTCTGCCCTCAGCACTCCTGTCTCAGGTTCTCAGCAGGCACCTGTGAAGAGCTCTGGGGTCTTTTAGAGTTCAAAGGCGGGAGACTTCCGGAAAGGGGACGTTGCCCTTGAACTCACGAGTGCTCAGGAGCCTTCCTGATTGGATCTCAGTCCTGCCCCAGTTTGGCACGCACACAAGCCGGCTGCGACACCTTTCCAAACCGCTGAAGTGCTAATTACAGAGGTTTGCCCACACATGTGACCAACCTCCTCAGCCAGCTCTGCAGCAGCCTCTGCTAATGGAATGGAAATAGCTTGAGGTAACCAGGGCAAGGATATCATTGCACGATCCTTGCCTCAGCCAATTTTTCCACTAAAAGCCAATTGTTACTTAGCAACCAAAGCAATTGGGCTCAGCTCAAAAAATTATCCATCCATAAATAGTACACCAAGATAGCCTAAACCCATCAGCGTTCTCTGAAGGGGTTTGAACGTGGGCTCCGTAGAATTCAGAATTGCATTGACAGTTTTGTAAAGGTGGGATTAGGCAACAAACAGATAAAAAATGTATTGTTGACTAATGAAGGCAGCTGGGAGTGGATGAGTCGTTCTGAAAGCCAGCTAAACATCATTCCTTATTTCCAAGCCCTATTATATTCTGCCAGTCACAAAAGCCCTCAATCAGAGAAGTGACCAACTCAGGGGCAACACTTACCACTTCTCTCTCCACCCAGTGTTGGCCTTGAGGTCGTGGCTGTACCCTCCAGAGGTAGCAGATAGATTAGGCACCTTCTCAGCATGTTTTCAGGGCTTCCCCACAGTGCCCGCACTGACTGGAAACGTTTCTCACATCCCCTTGAATGTTGTCAAATGTTATGCCACTATTTGGTTTTGAACTTGATTTCTAACCAGGTGCCAGTGTGGTAGTGCACTCTCAGATTCTAAAGCAGGGAGATTCTGAGTTCAAAGCCTGCCTGGGCAACTTAGAGAGATCCTGACTCAAAATAATAAAAGGGTGGTGTGGAGCTGAGGGTGTAGTTCCATTGGTTGAGTGCTAGCCTAGTATGCACGAAGCCCTAGCTCCAGTCTTGGTACCACATAAAACCAAGCACGGTAACACAGGCTTAAGTGGAAAACTCAGAAGCTCAAAGTCATTTTCTACTATATGAATTTTGAGATCAGGCAGGTTACAGGAGACTCTGTCTTTATGTAGATAGATAGACAGACAGATGATAGATCGATAGATCGATAGATCGATAGATCGATAGATAGATAGATAGATAGATAGACAGATAAATGAGGTGATAGAGCACCTCCTTAGCGTTTGCAGGTTCCTGGGCTCATTGCCAACCCAAAAATAATTAAACTGGTAAAATTCACCCGCTTGAGAGACTGAAAACTAAGTGAGGAAGCTTTGATGAAGGTGGACTCTTACTTTTCTGCTAGAAGTTGTAGGCAGGGTTGGTGGGTGCCATTTGGGGAGCAGGGAAGGAGACAGAAAAGAAACTGGTTCTAGTGAAGAAGTCCAGAGAGAGCCAAGCATAGGTGGGATACGTGAGCACAGAGTGTCAGTGTGAGCCCATGTGGAGGTGTGAAGGATGATGTGGGAGACGGGATGACCAGGCAATCCTCTGTGTCATGGTATGGAGTTTCCATTTTAGCTCATAGCTGTTAGGGAGCCAAAAAGTGTCCAAGCAAACAAGTAGTTAGGTCTGTGTCTGGGCAAGACCATTCTAGTCAGCAAGTCCTGGAGGGCTGGAGAGAGGCCAAAGAGGCTTTAGGGAACCAGGGAAGGGCTGGCGCAGTGACTCAGGCAGGAGACAGTCTTTGTCTTGGTCATGATCTGGGTGCAGAAAGGAGGGTAAGTAGGAAAAGATAGCTGTGGGCCAAACTGTGGAGTAGATAGGGAAGTGAGAGCCAAGGCCGCATCAAAACATCTGGGGCTCTCAGGGGGGAAAGGGGAAAAAAAGGGAAGGAGGGAGGGAGGGAAGAAAGGAGAAAGAAAGGAAAGAAGAAGAAAGAGCAGGTGCTGTAATCTGTGCTCATCATCTTCACAGTGTTGAGACAGGAGGCAGAGACTAGACGATCCTGGTGCTCACTAGCCAGCTAGCCTAACTTACCTGCTGGAGTTTCAGGCCATAGAAGCCCAATCTCAAACAACAGGTGTCATGTATGTGAGGCTATCCTCAGGTGCAATTATGTTAATACTAGCACACACATGTCCATACACATGCTCACATGTATGCATCCCTACACATACACACATGTAAGCACTTCTTACATGTAGCTCCACATACATGTGTGGACACATACACCACCTCACACACACATACAATACAAATGTCTTGTTTGAGCACCAACAATGCTGTTCATTGACATGGCATAAAGAACTGATTGTGTCCCTTCTCCAAATGTGTAGGCTGAAACTCTAATCCTTTCATTGTTATTTATTGTTTTGTTTTGTGTTTGTTTGTTTTTTGAGACAGGGTCTCTCTGTGTAGCTCTGGCTATCCTGAAACTTGCGGTGTCACCAGACTGACCTTGAACTCAGAGTCTGCTTCTGCCTCCAGAGTGCTGGGATTAAAGGCGTGAACCACCATTGTACAGCGTTAGACCCTAATTCTTATTTATTTATTTATTTTAAAACCATCATTTCTCATTTTACATAGCAATCCCAGTCCTACTCTGTCCCCTCCTCCCACTGCCCCCACCTTCTCCCCACCCCCCAGCCACTCCTCAGAGAGGGTAAGGCTTCCCGTGGGAAGTCAACAAAGTCTAACATATCACTTTGAGGCAGGACCAAGACCCTGCCCGCTATATCTACGCTGAGCAAGCTATTCTTCCAAAGAGAATGGGTTCCAAAAAGCCAGTACAAGCAGTAGGGATAAATCCTGGTCCCACTGCCAGTGACCTCACAGACTGCCCAAGCCACACAACTATTACCCACATTCAATGGGCCTAGTTTGGTCCTATGCAGATTTCCCTGCTTTCAGTCCAGAGTCAGTGAGCTCCCACTAGCTCAGGTAAGCTCTTTCTCTGAGTTTCCCAATCATGGTCTTGACCCCTTTGCTCATATTGTTACTTCTCCCTCTCTTCCACTGGTCTCTAGAAACTCAGCCCAGTGCTTAGCTGTGAATTTCTGCATCTGCTTCCATCAGTTGCTGGATGAAGGTTCTATGATGGTGGTTTCTCAGAAAATTGGGAATCATTCTACCTTAAGACCCAGCAATACCCAAATCACTCATACCACAAGGACATTTGCTCAACCACGTTGATAAACCCTAATTGTCAATGAGACATTAAGAGGTGGTGTCTCCTGGGCAGTGGTGGTGGTGCACACCTTTAATCCTAGCACTCAGAAGGCAAAGGCAGGAGGATCTCTGTGAGTTCAAGACCAGCCTAGTCTAAAGAGAGAGTTCCAGGGCTGTTAGTTAGGGTGGTTACAGTGAGAAACCTTGTTTCAGAAAAGAAAGAGGGGAGGAGGGGCGGGGACAGGGAGAGAGCAAGGTGGAATCTTTGGGAGGTGGATACTCGGTCACAGTTGTGGAGTCCTCATGAAGATTGATTTCCTAATAAGAGACACCAAAAGCACTCAGTGCCCTCTTTCCCATAGCTGAGGACACAGTGACAGGTTGTCTAGTCGGCTGCTACCCAGAAGATGGCCTTCACCAGAATCCAGTCCTGCCTGCCCCTGACAATAGCCTCCTAGCTGTCAAGAATTGTGATTTTTTTTTTTTCATTTATAAGCCACCTATGTCATGGCCCTTTGCTGTAGCAATCCAAAGCCAGAGGCAGGGGAAAACCTAGACTTGCGTGCTCAGGATGGAGTTGGAAAAATCAAGAGTGAAGTTTGAAACGCTTTGAAGAAGTTTGTTCACATGCTGAAGTGATGCTCCAAGAACAGCTCAAGAACACGCGTGTGCATGACAGACAAGTGTATTCTGACTTAGTGCCTCCTGGGGGTGCCTCTTACCCACAGCACTGGCTTTAACCTGGCTGTGCTCCTGAACACTAGGATGCCTCCTACACAACCTATGACGTAAGGCCAGGGCTTCTACAAGATTTGTGCAGAGTCAGCTCCAGTGAACTGGCTCCACAGAGGTGTTCAGACTGTTTATAACTTCACACTTTTGTTTGAAAAACAGATGTTTATACATAGTAAGTTTCAAATATAGAAATCTTATTGGCATAAGAACAGACAGGAGGACCAATCAAACAGAATAGAAGACACCGGATATCAATCCACACATCTTTGAACACCTGATTTTGACAAAGAATCAAAAAAATATCAAGTGGAAAAAAGAAAGCATATTTAACAAGTGGTGCTGGCATAACAGGATATCAACATGTAGATGAATGAAAATAGACCCATATCTATCAGCATGCACAAAACTCAAGTTCAAATGGATCAAAGACCTCAACATAAAGCCAGCCACACTGTACCTCATAGAAGAGAAAGTGGGAAATACACTTGAAGGCATTGGTACAGGGAACCATTTCCTAAATATGACCCCAGCAGCACAGACCCTGAGAGAAACAATTAATAAATGGGACCTCCTGAAACTGAAAAGCTTCTGTAAAGCAGAGGACACGGTCAACAAGACAAAATGACAGCCTACAGAATGGGAAAAAAAATCTTCACTAACCCCACATCAGACAGAGGTCTGATTTTCAAAATATACAAAGAACTCAAGAAATTGGACACCAAAAGAACACATAATCCAATAAAAAAAAATGGAGTACAGACCTAAACAGAGAACTCTCAACAGAGTTATCTAAAATGGCTGAAAGACAGTTAAGAAAATGTTCAACATCTTTAGTCATCAGAGAAATGCAAATCAAAAGAACTCTGAGATTCCATCTTATACCTGTAAGAGTGGCCAAAATTGGGCTGGAGAGATGGTTTGGTAGTTAAGAGCACTGACTACTCTTCCAGAGGACCGGGGTTCAATTCCCACTACCCACATGGCAGCTCACAACTGTTTGTAAATCCAGTTCCAGGGGATCTGACACCTTCACACCAATGCACATAAAATAAAGTTAAATAAATCATAAAAAATTCTTCTTAACAGAAAATTCTGTCAGATATTAAAAAAAAAAAGAATGGCCAAGATCAAAAACACTGATGACAACTCATGCTGGAGAGGTTGTGGAGAAAAGGGAACACTTCTGCATTGCTGGTGGGAATGCAAGCTGGTACAACCCCTTTGGATGTCAGTGTTGTGATTTCTCAGAAAATTAGAAAACAACCTTCCTCAAGACCCATTAATACCACTTTTGGGTATATATCTAAAGGATGCTCAGTCGTGCCATAAGGACATGTGCTCAACTATGTTCATAGCAGCTTTGTTTGTCGTAGCCACAACCTGGAAACAACCTAAATGCCCTTCAATCGAAGAATGGATAAGGAAAATGTGGTACATTTACACAGTGGAGTACTACAGAGTAGAAAAAATTGATGACATCTTGAATTTTGCAGGAAAATGGATGGAACTAGAAAAGATTAGTTTGAGCGAGGTAACCCAGACACAGAAAGACAGTTATCACATGTACTCACTCATAGGTGGTTTTTAAACATAAAGCAAAGAAAGCCAGCCTACAAACCACAATCCCAGAGAACTTAGACAACAATGAGGACACTAAGAGAGACTCACATAGATCTAATCTACATGGGAATTAGAAAGTATAAAAAGACAAGATCTCCTGAGTAAATTGGGAACATGAGGACCTTGGGGGAGGGTTGAAGTGGAGGAGGGGAAAGGCAGGGAGGGGAGCAGAGAAAAATGTAGAGCTCAATAAATATCAATAAAAAAATACAGAAATCTACCGATAACACTAACTTCCTAAAGGAAATCATCAAAACAGAAAACCAGAGTCCCTCCCATTGACAGGCTTCTTAATATTATTGTATTCCACACCTGGGAGCCTGGAGTTGTGTGTTCTTCCTAATGTAGCTGTAGCTTTCTAGCAGGCTACATATTTGAGAAACACTCCTCCCTCATGAGTCACTTAGGAGAAAGTTAAGGTGGTCTGAAATTCCAAGAAGGTATAGAAGCTACAGCTTCAGGAACGAGGAGCTTGCCCTAGCCAGTCAGCTAGGCCCAGTATGCTGGGCCATCAGCCAGGGCTGCCTCCAGGGCTCAGGGCAGAGCGAGAGCTGGGTAAGGAGATTGCAGTTACCCTGTCTCTCCATTGTGGCTCACATCTGTAATCCTCACAGATGAGAAGTTAGGCAGGATGGTTGCTATCAGATCCAGACTAACCTGGGCTGTCTAGTAACACTATCAAAAAAAAAAAACAAAAAACAAAAAAAAAAAAAAGCTAGGTGTGGTGGTTGTGTGCCTGCAATCCTAGCACCTTGGTGAGTAAGGCAAAAGGAGAATTCAGTCTGGGCTCCATAGTCAGTTATAGAGCAGTTCAGGCTCCATGGTAAGATCTATATTAAAATGATAAATAAAAAATCCCAGGCCAGCATGATAGCTCAGTGGTTAAAGCCACTCACTGCCAAGCCTTACGGCCTGTATTCAACCCCTGAAACCCACATAGCAGGAGATAACGGATTCCAGAAAGTGGCTTTGTCACCTCCCCCTGCGCACTGTGGTACATCTGCACATACATACACACACAAACAAAAAACATATAAATGTAAAAAAAAATTGTTTCTAAAGGGCAGCAGCTTTATAATGATTAGACATACATACTCATGATAAAAATATAAAGAAATCAAATTCGTTTTGAAAACTTCTGAAAGAAGAAGGAATTCTTCTATCCCTGCCATCCAGTGTTCCAGGACTGTTGGAAAATGCCCCGTTTCCTTCTAGAAACACAGCAATACAGATATGTTGGACCTCTGACCCTTTCTTCTTTGGTCCATGACTCTCTGTGGTGAGGGCGTCATGCCTTTCAGACTATCCCGGGTCTCCTTCTCCCTCACGGGCAGCAAAGGCTGTCACCTGCTGCTCTGTGGTACTCTGAATAAGGATTTGGTCTCTGATAGCTCTGATCCTGGCAGCTCGGACGGGAGGCCCATGCAGCTATTGGTCATGTAAGGAGGGGCCATGACTTAGATTCCTCACTGTGTGCATGCAAGTTCTTGGGTGGTTTTTGGGAGCAAAGAAAAGAGCAAGTTTGTGAGTAGCACCAACAATCTAGGGATCCCAGCTTTCTCTATTTTCCTCAAGCACACAGAAAACTTGACTAGACTCTTACCATCCTGGATAACTCCCAGAAGGGGTCTTGTGGAGAAAAAGGGGCACTAAGACACTCATCTGGGTCAGGCTGAGTATGAGAACAAGGCAGCATGGCCCACACAAACCCACGCATGCTCCCAGGCTTCCCAGAGCTGGCAGTCTGGCGGGGGCTAGGCCACCAACAGCTCTGTCCCTCAACCTTGGTGTTGTCAGGGTTTCTTTGTTTGGCTTTTCTAATGACCATTATCCATAACAATTTGTATCCAACATTCTAAACAAAGGAAAATATCCATAGTCCATTTTGGGGGAATGTGGGTGTAGTTTTCCAGACTACTTCCTGCTGGTTGGGGGTGCTAATAATCTTATGGGGACATAAAGAAAATTTATAATCATCATCAAGTCATGACTGGAGTAACCGTTTAGGCTTGATCATCTCAGGCAGCAGTCTTGAATCTGTCCTGGATGTAGAGCTCAGACATCTATCTGTGCCATCTCTTCCTGCTGGAGATTTCTCAGGTGGTCTTCTTGATCAAACCTGAGTTTTCTTAACTCAATAAATCCATAGCCTCTCATTTTCTGTGGAAACAAAAACAAAACCTCTTCTCCAAAGTAACAAATCTTTTGATTTCAGTTTTGAAGTCAAGGCATTTACAAAATATTTCTGTTTTATTAATCCGGCAGCATCTATATTTAAATGTCTTTTAGCAGCTGTTGCTCCTTCCTCAGTCATCAAGTAATTCAAAGACAACATAAAAATATACAGCATCCAGACTCTCTGTGTATTGTTCATGTTTACATAGCTTTACTTTTTTTTTTTTTTTTTTTTTTTGGTTTTTCGAGACAGGGTTTCTCTGTGGCTTTGGAGCCTGTCCTGGCACTAGCTCTGTAGACCAGGCTGGTCTCGAACTCACAGAGATCCACCTGTCTCTGCCTCCCGAGTGCTGGGATTAAAGGCATGCGCCACCACCGCCCGGCCATGGCTTTACTTTAAATTCTATTTCTTTTATTTTTACTTTTAATTCTTGGATTTTTGAGATAAGGTTTCTCTGTGTATGTTTGGCTATCTTGGACTTCACTCTGTAGACCAGGTTGTCCTTGAACCCACAGAGATCTGTCTGCCTCTGCCTCCCAAGAGCTGGGATTAAAGGTGTATGCCACCACACCCAACTACTCTCTTTTTTCTTTTTTCTTTCAAGCTTCCATATATTTTTAAACACAGTAAACCATTTAGAGGTTTTTTTGTTTTTGAATATATCTTTACTGTGTATCTCTTTTTCTGACCACCTGAGTCTTTAATTGGCTAAGCAATATGGGTAGGATTAAAGCCATGGCTTTGAAGGCTGGATCCAGTCCATTCCTTAGCTTTCTGAGATTTCAGCCTCGTGGCAGAGGTACCGGCAGGAGCCATGTTTAATGCCACAACTCTATGGCGTTTCAAGGTCCCTGTCACCACCATAAAGCATGTAGTCAGCTTTTCATCAACACCATTTAAGTGTTTCATGACAGGACTTTTTAAAAGAGTTGCAGGGTTTTGCAGCTAATACTGAGTCGGGAAGCCTGTCTTAAATGAGAGTGCTTGCCTCTAGCAAGCAGAGCCCACCTGAGAAAATGCTGCTATCAATAAGCCATGCTTTATTCTTTTCTGCCTAGAATTACTTCCCAAGCTCTCTCAGGCTTTATGTGGATCAGTTTACCATGTGGGTGCTATTTGTTGTCTGAGGTTTCCTGTCCTGCCTGGTTCCTGCAATCGTTAAGTCCCATAGAAATCACACAGAGGTCTATATTAGTTATAAACTCATTGGCCTACCATCTCAGGCTCCTTATTAACTCTTACAACTTATATTAGCTCATTATTTTTTATCTGTGTTAGCCACATGGCTCAGTACATTTTTCAGCGAGGAGGAAGGTCAGAGGTCACACAGTACCCAGCACAGGCCAGTTTCCACTGGTGACTGCCCCTCGCACTAGGCAATTCTCTGATGCTCGATACTTGAAGCTTCAGCATTCTTACCCTGCAGCCTTGTCCTAACTCAGCCAGGCTCCCTCTCCACCAAGAGCACTAAGGTTGTGCTCCATGAACTCCACCATGGCGCAGAGTCAGGCTGTCAGCTTTACTTCAGTGTCCAGCCCCTTACCCCTAAGGTAATGCTTTGGTTTCCCTAACATCTTTCAACAACTCCAGAGGTTACATTAGCATCATTGAAGTGTCCCAATTAGTCAATCCCCTCTGAAGAGGAATGGGTGGAGTCAAAGCAGTCATGCATGAGTGTGGAATGCTTTTAATGTGAGCCACAGCAGGTCTAGAGGACTGTCGGGGATGCAGGGCTGTTTCTACCTAGGGATCCTATTAATCCTGAACTAGTTAGTGTCTCGTGGGTTTATCATCAATATCCAGGAAAATTCTAACTCTGTCTGTGACTCAAACTTGGATTGAGGCCCTTCTCTGGGCCAGACCTAGGCCACATACTGAGGCTACAAAGATGAGCAGGAGAACTCGGAGCACAGCATCTGTGCAGAACACAAGAAGCTAAAGCCCATACCTTAAACACTAGAAAAAGCTCCTGAGAGTCTGTAGGCAGGGCTCCCGAAGGACATCCACATGGGCCATGCACTGCACAACTCCAAGGCACTGTTCACACAGACCAAAGTGTCACAGTTGAGATATGAAGTGCCCTACAGAGGGCTCAGGGACTGAAGGTTTAATCCCTCGCTGGTGAGGCCAGCTATTCAGAGGGTGTAGCCCATGAAGATGCTGTGATAATCTTTGGGTTGAATTGATAGCATTGTCAGGAGGAGGTGCAGACTTTCAGAGGTGGGCCTAGTTGAAGGAAGGATGTGTTTTAGAGGGGTTGCTCTTGTCCTGGGCCCATTTCTCATCTTCTCTGCTTCCCTGTTGTGTGGTACGCTCTTCTGTTGTGATGCTGTGCCTCATTACAGGTCCAGAAACAATGGAACCAGCTGACCACGGATTGAATGCTCCAAAATGCAATTCTCCAATATGCCAAATAAGTCCTTCCACTTTTTAAGTTGTTTATGTAGGGAATTCTGTCATAGCAATGACAGGCTGACCAACATGCAGAAGTCAGCAGACTTTCTGTCAAGGACTAGATAGGAAGAGACCCATATTCATGGGTCAGGCCTGGCTCTGTTGTAATTGCTCAGATATGCTCTCATAGCACAAACAGTCACATGCAACGTATGAATGAGGATTTGGCCCTTGGATGATCTTTGGTGACCCTGACATAATGCCGTGGACATGGTCTCTCCTGGAGTCATGCAACACTCATGCCATGTCTGGGGGTGACATTAGGCTGGCTCCTCAGAAGATTTCATTCAGCTCTGCAGTCCAGGCTGGCCTCAAACGTGATACCTTGATTCAGCTTTTGGCCACTAAGATTAGAGGCACACGCCATCTCACCCAGCTAGAAGATTCTCCTGCATTAAGATTTAAAGGGTAAATGTCAACCAGATAGACATCTCAGGGAAGGGATGGATCATAGGCAGACGGAGCTGGATAGGCAAAAACATAAGGTTGAGGATCTCATATCCCATGCTCAGAAGCAGGGATTCCACCACGTGGGTGGTAAGGAGTCAATTGAGGCCAAAAGGGACCATCTGAGAGTGTACTTCAGTGAGAGAGTCGATGATGGGGGGACCTGTTAAGAGGCTATGCACCAGGCAGTGGAGAAATGGTGAGGACCCAGCCAATGAGGGCAGGAGAGTTAGAAAGGAGAGAGAATGAAGGATGGTTAGCATCACCAGTCACTAGACAACTGTCAGTCAAGACTACCACAAGATGCCATATCATATCCACCAGGGATGGTCACTGCTGCAGGATGAATCTCTGTACACTGTGAAAATGTGTTGCTCTCATTGTTACTAAAAAGATGATTGGCCAATAGTTAGGCAGGATTTTCAGGGCAGAAAGAACACTGGGAAGAAGCAAGGTAGAGTCTTGGGATGCACTAGCAGATGCAGAGAGAGAAGCAAGATGACTGCGCTATGTTAAAAGGAGCTACTGCCACGTGGCAGAGGGTGGATAAGAGCTATGGGTTACTTTCAAATGTAGGAGTTAGCTAGTAACAAGTCTGAGCTATGAACCATTTATTTATACTCATTATTAAGTCTCTTGTTATTTGGGAGTGACTGCAGGGAGACAGGAAACCTCCACCTACAGGTGAGAATTAAAAAGTCAGGTAATTGGAAGTCACCTTCACTGCTGTGGAGAGGGGGTGATGGTGCTCCCACCGTGGAAGTCATTCTGGAAATTTCTCCAGTCAGCTTCTACAGGACCTAGCAACCCGCTCCCTAAGCATGTACCAAGAGATCTGAGGACACATGTGCATGTTTGTGGATGCTTGTGGGAGCATTGTGCATAATAGCCAAAAAGTGGTGAGCCCACCAGCTGATGTAGAGATAAATAAAATGTGGTCTGCCCATGGGATATGATTCATCGGTCAGAAAGAATACAGCATCGTCACACTCTGAGGTGCAGATAAGCCCCAGAGACACTGTTAAGTAAACAAGCTGGTCACAGAAGACCATGTTCATGACTCGGTTAGGTTAAAAGACCAGAGTCAGCAGATCTACTACAGACCAAAGATTAGTGGCTGTCTGGGCTGCAGGAGGAGAGTTGAAGAGGGGCCTGAGGGGTGACTGCTGAAGTATTTGGAGTTTCATATGGGGGTAAATAAAAAGTTTTAGAATTGGATGTGGTGATGGTCTCAGAACTTTGTGGATATGTTAAAAACTCTTGAACTGTATATCCCAAACGGGTGACATGTACCATGTGTGACTCAGGTCTCAAGACAGCTGTTAAACAGGATTACATTAGTGTAATTCAAGCCCAGCAATTTTTTCTTGGCATCTCCCTAAATAAATCATTGAAACCAGTCATCTTTTGGTTGTTAAATACATGCATGTTTTTGTCATTTAGATTTTTGTGTCTTGTTAATTTAATTTGGTGTGTATGTTTTCATCTTAGGAATGATATTCCAACAATTGCTTTTTAAAAACTAGTTCAGGCCAGAGAGGTGACTCAGTGGGTGAGGCTGGAGAGAACGTTTGCTTCTGCGCCTGACAACCTGAGTTCCATCCCTGGGTCCTGGGTGGAAAAAAAATGAATAAATAAAGGAAGGGCATGACTGGTCTTGGGTCTGGCAGAGAAGGTTTATTGTAGAGTTGAGGCAGGGACGTCTGGGATACTCCAAAGTGAATATGACCCTGAGCTGGTCCACGTGTGGAGTTGGGGTAGGGGAGAGAGAAAAGCCAAACCAAAAGGCCAGGAAGGTAAAAAGTAGACCAAAGGGGACTGGGTAACCAACCAAATGCCTGGATTATATCTGAAAGGGCAGTTGGGGGGAAGGGCAGCCCAGCCCCTGTGCTGGAGAAGTTTTGTGTAGGGAGTGAGGTATGCCAGCCAGGAGGATGCTGTAACAAGTAGGAACAGAGGGATGCAGGAGAACCTGACAGCCAGGCCCACTTTGATATGTTCAGTAGGCATCTCAGTTAACCGTTTGTCCCAGAGTGGAGACCTAACAGACCTACTGGTAGAAGAGTCTCCTGTGGTTCAGGCTGGTCTTGAACCGAGGCTGACTTTGAGTTCCAGATTCTCCTGATGCAGTCCTCTGAGGATTATGGGTATGTGAGACCATGCCTAGTTTTCACCCCTTTTTATTTTAATTTTTACTTTGAAACATGGTTTACCTAAGTTGCCGAGGTTGGTCTTAAACTTGTGACCCTGAGGCCTCAACCACTGAGTAGCGAAGATCACTTCTGTGTGCCACCACACCCAGCTCACAACTCAAAGGGACCCTTGCCACACCACGTGATCTCCTCTTAGCTTTTCATTCCATGCCATAATTACAGGATGAGAGAGGTGCAGGCAAGCATATCCTTCCTTCCTTTTCAGATGCCTCCGTGCTTGCTTGCTTCTCACTGGGGAGCAAACAGAACCAAAGACACAGTCAGTGCAGCGGGCTGGCCCCTGCAGCTAAGCACGTACTGCAGCCCTGCTCCACTGTGCATCCAACTTCCCAGGGCTCTCTCTTTAGATATTGGTGACAAAATCTATACAACAACAAGATATACAGTTAGGAGGGCATCTGACTAATCCAGAAAAGACTGTTCTTTCTAAATGACCTACCCACACACCATCTACTCCCACACATGGGAGTGTGTCCCTGAAAGCCATATCTGTACCTCATGATCCCATGCCCAGCCAGGCCCCAAGCTGGACAAATTGTTTCTTCCATGAGAATCAGTATTTGAGACTAGAAATGTTGTGTCCCTTACTACAGGGCCTGAGAGTGGAGTTGTCCCTGTTCTGTTGCTTCTGCTTCCCGTGCCTAGAGGGCCACGTGAGATTCATTTCTTTACAACAGATGTTCCTCCTTGTCAGGTTTACCTTACCCCACTGCATACCAGTGTAATTCTTTGAAGCAATGTTTCTTATGGTCCTTTATTGACGTGCTGTTTTATACACTGCAACCAGGGACACTGTGAAACTGGGGCTGGAGGGAGGTGGCTTAGTGGAGATCACAACCACACAGGAGTGAGCATGAAGTAGCCCCTTTCCTCCACAAAAGACTAAGAGGAAGTAAGAGAATTGGCGCTTCTCGTGTCTTCGGGGCTGTATATCCACTGAGGATTAGGGCGGCTGTACATCCACTGAGGATTAGGGCCCTGCCTGCGTGATCGAGTGTAAGGCCAGGCTTGTCACCTCTAGATGTGATCTAGGGGAGGCTGCTGTCACAGAGGATGACTCTACCCTTTGGCCTATTTTAGAACTTTACTTTCAATAATCCAATAAAAAAGTGGAGTACAAACATGTTGGAGGAGAGAGATGCTTGTCGTTCCTGGCTGCCCGGCTAGCTTAGACCCAAAATAGTCATACAGAATTTGTATTAATTAAATCACTGTTTGTCCCATTAATTCTAACTTCTTATTGGCTAATCTTTTACATATTAATTTAACCCATTCCTATTATTCTGTGTATTGCCACGTGGCAGTGGCTTACAGGCAAAGTTTTGGCAGGTCTGACACTGGCAGTGGCTCCATGTGACTCCAAAGTCACAAAGTCTCTTGTGACTTTGCCCTTCTTTCTCCCAGCATACAGCCTAGCTTTCCCCCCACCTAGTTCTATTCTTTCCTGCCAAAGGCTCAAAGCAGTTCTTTACTCATTAACCAATAAAAGCAACCCATAGACAGAAGAACCTCCCACATCATTTCCCCTCTTCTGTTTAAACAAAAAGGAAAGCTTTAACTTTAACATGGTAAAATTACATATAACAAAACAGTTATCAAGCAAGTCTATTTATTTAACAATGTGACCCATTTAGAGGTATTTTATGTCTGAATCTGTCCTTATTGCATTATTTGTAATGTTTTACTGTCTTGAAGAGCTTTTAAAAAGGTAAGCAGCTTGGTTACAGCTTTCTGGGTGCTGGCTCTGCCTCTCTCCACTTTTAAACTAGTGGAGGTACCATTACTGTGACCTAAACTGTGAACTCTCAACAGATGAATCTAAAATGGCTGAAAGGCACTTAAGAAACTGCTCAACATCCTTAGCCATCAGAGAAATGCAAATCAAAACAACTCTGAGATGCCATCTTTTTTTTTCAAGATTTATTTATTATGTATACAGTGCTCTGTATGCCTGCAGGCCACAAGAGGGCACCAGATTTCATCCTGGATGGTTGTGAACCACCATGTGATGGCTGGGAATTGAACTCAGGACCTTTGGAAGAGCAGCCACTGCTCCCAACCTCTGATCTATCTCTCCAGTCTTGAGATTCCATCTTACACCTGTAAGAATGGCCAAGATCAAAAACACTGATGACAACTTATGCTGAAGAGGATGTGGGGTAAAGTGAATACTCCTGCATTGCTGGTGGAAGTGCAAACTGCTACAGCTGCTTTGGATATCAGTGTGGCA
Source organism: Microtus ochrogaster (assembly GCF_000317375.1). Taxonomy (NCBI): domain Eukaryota; kingdom Metazoa; phylum Chordata; class Mammalia; order Rodentia; family Cricetidae; genus Microtus; species Microtus ochrogaster. The sequence goes on from NW_004949113.1 coordinate 2,921,854, forward strand.
ATTTCTAAGAAAGTTAGACAACAACCTTTCTCAAGACCCAGCAATACCACTTTTGGGTATATATCCAAAGGATGCGCAATTGTACCACAAGGACATGTGCTCAACTATGTTCTTAGCCGCTTTGTTTGTCATAGCCAGAACCTGGAAACAACCTAAATGCCCCTCTACCAAAGAATGGATAAGGAAAATGTGGTACATTTACACAATGGAGTACAACACAGCGGAAAAAAATAACGACATCTTGAAATTTGCAGGCAAATGGATTGTGTGAAGACCCACCATGATAGGGATGGATCACGACATTAACAGTGGAGGCCAGAATGACAGTCACACCTCAGTGGTCACCAATCTGAAGGACACATGGAGGAGATAATTAGCTTCTAGTCAGTGAGCATCTACAAGCACCAGATTGGAGTGACCCTGCTGTTGGTTGCAAGACCCTGGAGCCTTTGGACTCAGAACACCACTTCATGGACGATAATGCCTGTCCTGGAAAGGGCTGTGAATCACTACCGTGGCTTCCTGTTTGGAGGGTACAGGTGCCCTGCCTTTCTTTTTCATCTTTATTTTTCTGCAGAGTATGCATTCAGAATACACTGAAAAACTAGGAATCCACATCTTTGTGTACACCTGCTCTGTGAATGGACTGTGATGTTAATTGTGACTGCATTTGTGTTCTCCTAGGAGACAGACCTCTAAGCGTGTCTGTGAGGGTGTTTTAGAGAGGAGGAGATGATGGAGGAAGACCCACCGTGATTGTAGGCAGCAGCATCCCATGGGCTGAATAAAAGGAAAAAAAGGATAAATTAAATAAAATAACACACACACAGGGACACATGGTGGGTGAACAAATAAGGAATTGGACAATGATGTTGAAAACACAAAAGAGTAAATCCCAGGGAGCAGATGGCTGAGGTCACTGTATTCTTGGGCAGCTGTTTTCTGTGGTCCCCACCCCTCACTCCAGCAATCCTTGTCTCCGCTAATGATACCAGCAGGCTCTACAGCCCATTTGGATGTTAACACAAAAAGTGCCTGGGTGAAGCACCAACCCCCCAGCCCACTCCCTGTGGGCTGCTTTATTTCAAGAATAGAGAGCGAACAATTGTGTGGTTGTAGAAAGTCTATCACTGGTGAACATTCCTAAGAGGTCTTTCTGGTACTAGGGTTTGAGCCCACAGCCTGTGTGTGCTGGGAAGTCCTGTAGTAGTGACTTACACTCCACTCTCACTAGTAAATACTGATGGACGATAACGGGCAAAAAGCTTTCTGGTCACTTTTTAAGTTGTGCACACAATTGCTTGTAAGTTATTCTCCAAAGTATTGTCAAACACTTACAGAGTCTGTGTCCCTTCCTTGTCTACACTGCCAGGCCAGCTCTCTTCACTGGCTGACTCAATATACCTCCCTCTGAGCCTATGAGTTTGGGCACAGAGGAGGGAGGAATGGGAAGTAGCCGAGACATGGCATTGTTGTGCATCAGTTCTTGTCAAGCCTGAATGCCTGCTTCTGGACGCAGGTGTGTGGCCTGTCCTTGTCCTCAAGGCCCTCACATCCTGTGTCCACCCAGAGTCACCCACAATCTGTCTCCACCGGGTAAAAGTGGGCCACATGTTGGCAGACCAAATGGCCGAGGAAATGGAGCAGCTGCCAGCTGTGGTACCACGGGCCTGTCAATGTCAGTGCTTGGGAGGTTAGGTCAGGGAGATGGCAAATTGGAAGCCTTTCTGGATTATATAATAAGCCTTTGTCACATAAACCAAAACAAAAAAAAGAGAGTGGATCAACGAAGCATTGATATCTCTCATCTCCTCTGTGGGAGTCTGTGCCTTCTCTTTCCCACCCCCAACCAGGTTACAATGTTTAGTGGCAGAGACAGCATGGACAGTTCAGAACAGGGTCCAGCACAGAATAGGTGTGTGACCGTGGCCTGAAACCCACAAGGTCATACACAGCTGAGGCTTTCTGGAGACAACACCTTGAGGTGGGCTTGGAAGAAGCCTCGGGGACTTGGGTGCAGGCATGACAAGGTCCCAACATTTAGCAAACCGCCGGGTGGGTGCTAAATACGGATTGGAACAGCAGAGTGGACTGGCAGTGGGCAGTGGTGGTAAAATAAACTGCTGCTGTTTGGGCTGAAGGGCTGGGCAGAGTCTGGGGCCAGTGCCAAGAATGGAACCAGCTCTAGACTTTTGAGGGATGTTTCCCCTCCTCTCTCTATCAGAGTAGCCGGAGGCCCAGCAGCTGGCAGGGGATCCAGAGACCCAATCCTGAAAGTCCACCCAACAGCCTAGGGACTTAGTCAAGTCCCTGGAAGCCAAGAGCATGGGGTCTTTCTCTGAGTGGTCAAGAAAGGTTATAGGATTACTAAAGATGCTTGCTTACCAAGCTAGGGCTTCAGTACCCTCTGCTGGTGGCTCTGTTGGTGATAAGAGCTCTGATTACTTCCCTGTGGCTGTGCTGGGTGGGTGGAGACATAGGATGAGACTCCAGAGTCCTTCTCTGGCAGAGGAGAACAGGCTCATTGTTTTGCAGGATGGGGGAAACTTGACAGTAACACTGTTATTTATAGATTAAGTGATGTCATTCTGCTTCCTTCCTACAGCCTAATATCCCCAGAGTTCTCTTCTAGTTAAGTCTCCAGACCCTCCTTTCCTTCTCAAGCGCAGATGTTGTTTGGTTTTGGTTTGTAAATTTTATTTTTATTTTATGTGTATGAGCATTTCATGTATGTATCCATGCAGCATACATGCCTGGTGCCTGTGGAGGACATGATGGGGTGTGAGATCCTCTGGAACTCTAGTTATAACAGTTTTGAGTCACCATGTGAGTGCCAGGAACTAAACCTGGGTCCTCTACAAGAGCAGCAAGTTTTCTTAACTATTGAGCTGTTTCTGCAGCTTTGATGATTATTTATTTATTATTCGTCTGTTTTTTAATCTGTCTGTTTTTGAGACAGGGTCTCCCAGTGTAGCCCAAGCTGATGTTGAACAGATAGAGATCTGTTTCTCTTTGCCTCCCAAATGCAGGATTAAAGATGGATGCCACCATCCCTGGCTGTTGTTGTTTTACCAGTAAAGTATTGAGTTCCTTAGTGCCAGATTCCTCAGAAATTCAATAGGCCCTCTGCGAAGTAATAATGCTGCCACCTAGCAATTCTTTTTCCTTTTGGACTGTGTAGCCCAGGCTAGTCTCAAACACACTAAGCAACAGGGCTGCCTTCATACTTGTAATTTACTTAGCATTGATGGGACTGACTGTGAGCAGGGCCAAGTGCTGCTAACACCCAGGTCTTCCCCATCCTGTTACCGCTGCCACCCAGCTCCTTCTCATCCTGTTACCGCTGCAGGCCTTTCCAGCCGGCATTGTCCTCCCGGCTTTGCAGATGAGAAGCCGTAGCATGGCAAACATAAATCTCCTCTCCAATGTCATTAAGTATAAAGACATAAAAAGAAGAGCCTGGCCCGTCAGCCACAGACCTAGAGCTCAGATTGCAGCTGCTGTGTCTGCGTGTTGGATGGACAGATGACAGAGTTTCTGGTTTGTGGGTGGTGGCTGACTATGGGATGTGATGGCTGTCAGTGGCTGCAGAAAGCAGTTTTTTTGTTTTATTTTAGTATCAAAAATGAATTCGAAGAGAAGCTTCATTTTTGGCTCTAATCACAAGCAGGATAGCTTTTCCTGCTGCTCATCTTCCTCCATCCCTGAGCATGGACCAGGTAGTGGCCAAGGAAACAATTCCTGGAACCAGGAGAGTAGACTGACCTAAGAGCCTAGCCCTGTCCTACAGTGTCCCCTCTCCAGACAGAGGGCAGCCAGGCCACATGGAGAGATTCCAGCAGGCAGCCACAAGGGCGGCCAAGCCAGGGCTGCAGAGGTCTGTGGTTTAAACTGCTTATTTGTTTTTGTTAGAGGGAATTGAGTTTGTTTGCATCCTCAGGGAATATCCTGACCCAACTGTGGTGTTTTTGACTTTTGACCTCATTCAGGCAGCTAAGCTCAGAATTCCCACTGTCTCAGGGGAAGGGATGAAAGTGAGAGAGACAAGTCTCTTTTCTCAGCTTTTGCATTTAAAAGCCTATGCTCTTGTGCAAGCACCAAAGACTATTCTATTGCTTAACATGGGGGCATGGAGCCCCTGGAATAGAGGACTATGTTACCGGAGACCTTTGACCCCTGTGCCCCATCCAAGCCTCAGGTCAGAGGCAATCCCAAAGCTTCCAGGGTGGAGAGCAGAGGAGCCCCCAACTAACAGAGCTCTACCTACAGAACTGGGAGGAGGGTCCCCACCAACAAGCTGTGCATGAGGACAGTTGGAACACTGGGTGATTGCTATAACAATCACTGGATAACTTCACCCCAGAAATCATAGGCAACCCTGAGAAAGAGACGAGTACCCAAAGTTTTCTGACTTGTGTTCCTATGTTCTTGATATATAGAATATTTATATATTCTATATATAGTATAGAATATTTCCCCCCCCCCCCCAAAAAAAGGAAAAACAAAGGCCCACACCTGTACAGAAGATTTGTAGGGAGACTTCCAGATGAGAAGTTCCTAGACGGAAAGTTGGAACGATGCAGATCCAGGACCAAACTATCTTTTGTCTTGCTCATAGCCATTCATTACTGACCTCTGTCTGACCTAACATCCTTCTGTTATCAGCTAAGAATCTTTCAGATTAGCAACCTATAGATCACTAACTTTGACAAACTCCAACCCAGGGATGCTGTTAGATAGCTGAGCCTCCCCACTTTGCTCATCCTCACTACCTGTGGCACTCATCCATCTTTTCGGTACTAATGCACCGACTTCAGACTTATTTTTAGTAACTAAGAAAAGCTCTTATAACTTTTTATGTCAGACTGCTATTTGAAGTGACCTGAACTAGGTTCCTGGCCATGGTCAGTCCTATTCAGCTAGAATGAATGATCTCTTATTCTATTTAAGGTGAGAGCTGCATTTGTATCAACATGAGCTAAAGGTGAGGCGGAAGAAAAAGCAACTGGAAAGCTAGGAGAGCAGGGATCTTTCCTCTGAGACCCAGGGTTTGCAGGCAGAGCGCCTAGCTCACTGTCACTCAGCATGAGTGGTATTTCTCTAGAGCACGGACCATTACTTTGAGAAGTCTGGGGAGGCTCAGGATAATCCTGGAGTCTAGGGGAAGATCAGCCCGTGTCCGCCTCACAGGCGAGCTTCCTAAGGGGGGGGGGTCTCCTCAGCCTCTCCTGAAATGGATTCCCAACCTACAACCCCATGATCCGCCCACCTCCCCACGTTCAGTTTGGAGTGTCACAGCCCAAACAGCAAACACCCGCAGCTGATGGCATCCGTTTTGGTGTGTGGATCACATGGGTCATCACGTGTTTTCTGTCCTTCTTCAGTTGTTTCCACAACATAGCCTGCCTGACTCATCTCCCTAGATGGCTGTCCTGGAAGGCCCTTCCCTCACACCCATCTTCGCCCTCCACCTGCCTGTTTCCCGCAGGTACCCCTGAAAGGTCAAGTCTTAGCAGACATGTTAGTTCCTCTGTGAAGTTCTCCAGGTAGAACTTTGTCCCATGGCCTCACTGTGTCAAGTTCAGATGGTTACCATGGTGCCCACATCACTGTTTTTAGTCATTTTCTTCCATCACAAGGCTTTGAGACCAAACAGGACTGTACACTACTTTGCTATGAGAAAGTGTTTGTGGACAAGTCATGATATCAGCACTGAAGACGGCCCTTCAAAGAAAGGGGGGTTTGCCAGATTTTACTTTTAAATACAGACTGTCTTTGTACTCCCCGTATCCCCACAACAAGGAGATCTTGCTTTATAAGCTCAGTGGCCAATGACTCACAGTTCTCTTGGATTTCGGGGTCACAATTTACAACACTACCTCCCGCCAGGGGACCAACTTTGAAGATGCTTTGTCATAGGATCTGAGCTCTAACAGGGATGCCTGGTGGCCCTTGAGATCACACTCCGGTAACCACAGTTGCTCGAGCAATCAGAACCCCAGGGACACACTGCAGATGCCTCTCCTCCCTTCTTGCTCTGGTTTGAGTTGAGTCCCTCCCGGAAGTCATTTGAAGCTAATAACATCATCAAGAGACTCCCTGTGTTCGCTTCAGTTCGACGGGTTTTCTCAGCTGGTAAATCCTGCTGGGTTTTGCAGTCTCAATTTCGAGAAGCTCCTGGGAGGGCTCCTTGCCTCTCATGTGACCTCTTCAGGCTTGGCTCAAGGACTGTGGGAGGGAGGACTTCTGATTCTCATCTAAAGGCCAGGGAAGGCAGGAGTGGGGCTCACATCTGAAATCTTGTCTCTGCCTAAGTGGACGTTCTCAAACCATATCCCCATACCACCTCCTCCCACAGATTGACATCATTGTCAATGACTCCACTTTGTAACAAATACTTTGGAAACTCCTTTATTTTTCTGAAGCCAAATGTGTCCATAAGTGAGCTAGTGAAGTGTGGCAGGTTGAATGTAATTGGCCCCCATGAACTCATAAGGAGTGGCACTATTAGGAGGTGTGACCTTTTTGGAGGAAAGCGTGTCACAGACTGTGAGGTCTCAGAAATCGAGCTAAGCCCAGGATGTGACAGACTCCTTGTGTTTTTGCCTCTGGAACAAAATGTAGATCTCTTGTTCCTTCCCCAGCACCGTGTCTGCCTGCACGTCACCATGTCCCACCGTGATGATAATGGACAAAAGCTTTGAACTCTAAGCCACCTCAATGAAATGTTTTCCTTCAAAAGAGCTGCCGTGGTCATGGTGTCTTGTCACAGCAATAGTAAGTGAGACAAGAATTAAACCGGTTTCCCTCTGATGTCACAGTTAACACAAACGACTTCTGTAAGTGGCAGGTGCAGGGCCTGGGATGACGCCTGGTGGTTGAGCAAGGCCCTGGGGTCAGTCTGCAACACGACAAGAGAGGTGGGATTCCTTCTACTGTTTCCCTGAGCCCGGTCAGTTCTGGCACCGTCCCATGTGGAGAGCTCAATACTTGATGCCCCTAGCTCCTGCTACGGTTCATGGACCCCAGGGAGACTCGTCTAGAGGTTTATTGTACAGAAGATGATGGAGAAGTGCCCAGGGCGAGGCGCATGCGAGGGACACACACCTTCCGGCCCTGCAGAAACGACCATGGGGAAAGGCTTCCATGTGCTGAGCCATCCCGACACAGCCTGTGACAGGTTTGTAAAAACTTAATAACACTTATCTGTGCATGTGTGGATAGGGCAGAGGACAATTTACAGGAGTTGGTTCTCTCTCTTCACCATGTGGGTCTCTGGGATTTGCCTCAGGTTTGGTGGCAGCAAGCACTTTACCCACCTTTGTGTGGCTGACTGCTTACGCTGTTGGTCTCTGGTGATCGCTTGAGTTTCAGCTCCTCCCTGTCCTTGGGGTTTCAAATCCTAAGCCACCAATACGCTTAGCTCTTCCAAGTGGCCCCTCCCATCCTAAAGGTATGAACAAAGGCTCATAGCACAAGGGCCAACTCAAAAGCTAAAAGCCTCATCACTCTCCTTTACCATTGGCATACCAGGAAGTTGGAAGACCCAATCTATATATCATAGTATTACATGAACATAAAAGAAATCCATAATAACATAACACAAAATAGCATGTTTTTAATATGTAAATGCCCTGAGCCCAAAGTGGAATCAGTGGAGTTAGGGTTTGTGTCTTGTCTTGGTTTGTTTATTCTAAATGTGTGTGGTTTTTTTATATGACTTTTTAAAAAAAATTTCATGCTTTGGTATTTTGCCAAGGTTTCAGGTTCCCTGGAACTGGAGTTACAGATAGTTGTGAGCTGTCGTGTGCTTGCTAGGAATTGAACCCTGGTCCGCTGGAAGAGCAGTCAGTGCTCTTTTTTTAAATATCAATTTTATTTTCAGTTTTTCTTTCATTGTTTTTGTCACAACAGGTTTTCTTTATTTTCAGAAATCCTCTTTATTTTTTCCTCCGAAGGCTATGGGTGCTGACTGCTGCCAGTCTCGCTGTCTATTAGCTCCTGCTAGATATCTCTCTGAAGGCGGATGCTTCTTGTTGCCCTTTATTTAATTATTAACAGAGAAGTGGATTTGTCATCTTTCTTTCTTTCTTTCTTTCTTTCTTTCTTTCTTTCTTTCTTTCTTTCTTTCTTTCTTTCTTTCTTTCTTAAAGATTTCTGCCTCCTCCCCATCACTGCCTCCCATTTCCCTCCCCCTCCCCCAAACAAGTCCCCCTCCCTCGTCAGCCCGAAGAGCAATCAGGGTTCCCTGGCCTGTGGGAAGTCCAAGCACCACCCACCTCCATCCAGGTCTAGTTAGGTGAGCATCCAAACTGCCTAGGCTCCCACAAAGCCAGTACGTGCAGTAGGATCAAAACCCAGTGCCATTGTTCTTGAGTTCTCAGCAGTCAGTGCTCTTAACCACTGAGTCATCTCTCCAGCCCCTGTTATGTGATTTTTCTTTTTATTTCTTTTTTTTCCTGTTATTTATTTTGTCTTGTTGTGGACCTCTGACTGACATGGAACTTTCTTAATGCGTAGGCTGCACCTGAGTTCCTGGTCCTGCTGCTTCAGGCTGCAAAGTACTAGGGATTATACTTGTATGCCCCCCACCCTGGCCTAGCTTCTTTTAAAAATAATTTTTAACTGGAAAATACAAATTATTTCTGTTTGTCATGTACAGTGTTTTCAAAACATATGTATGCCTTGGCACTTCTTTTTTTTTTTTAATACTTATTGTTTTATTATATATACAATATTCTGTCTGTGTGTATGCCTGCAGGCCAGAAGAGGGCACCAGACTTCATTACAGATGGTTGTGAGCCACCATATGGTTGCTGGGAATTGAACTCAGGACCTTTGGAAGAGCAGACAATGCTCTTAACCTCTAAGCCATCTCTCCAGCCCCAACTTGGCACTTCTAAATCTAGATAACTAACATGTATATTTCCTCCTATTTCTTTTTGCTGTTGTTGCAACATGATTTTTTTTCTTACTTATTTAAAGCAGGACATTGATACATAGCTCAGGTTAGCTTTGAACTCTTAGGAACCCTTCTATCTCAGTCTGTGACCTGATGATAAGTCAGATATTATGAACTGAATCCAGTGTGGTGGTATATACCTATAATCCCAACACCCGACAGGGAAAGGCAGGAAAATGAAGAATTTGAGGGCAGTGTTGGCTTAAAAGCAAGTTCAGAACCAGCCTGGGCTATATGATGGACCCTGTACCAAAAGCAAACAAACAGAAAACACCAACAATTACCATAAGCTATATTGCAGTCATTGTTCTAATGTTCTAAAATCTTCTGGTGAAGCACTGAATCAGACACATTACAGTGGTCCTTTGCATCCATGGATTCTGCCTCCAAGAGAGGAACAGATTGTCCTGCTGCAGGTCTGTATTCCCAGTACTTGGGAGGGTGAGGCAGGAGGATCTTGATTTCAGGGTGAGCCTGGGATACACCAACAAGACCCTGTTTTAAAGAAAACTTTGATGTTCATTGTAACATAATTTCTACTTCCTGTCCTGTCACCAAACATAGCTATTAAGAAGAGCGTAGCCTGAGGCTGCTAGAAGCAGGCAAAAGTGTGAGCAGAAGAAATCTCTCAATAAACCTATAGGGCTGAGGGCAGCTCACAGACGGGGTGCTGTCAGCAGGTCTGACGTGGCAGAACCTAGACAAAAAGAGATACCTGTGACAAGCCAAAATCTGCCCCATCCCTTCCCCATGGCGTTTTCAACCTCCTACTGATGAATGAATAGCTTGTAGAGAAGCTGGGACAGGGAGAGAAAGTACCCTAACCCCTGAAGGCCGGCTCTCCTGTAACTTGAGGGCAAACTTTTATGGGTTTCTGTCCCTCCACAGCTGTTTAGCCCCAAAGAAAATCACACAAAGATCTCTATAAGTTAAAAAGCTGATTGGCCCATTAGGTCAGTCTACTTATTAGCTCTTGTAGCTAATATTAACCCGTTATTCTGATCTATGTTAGCCATGTGGCTCAGTACCTTTTTTAGTGGGGTAAATCACATCCTGCTGCTCCGGTGGTCTGGGCAGTAGTGGGAGGAATCAACTTCCTTCTTCCCAGAATTCTCCTGTCCTCATTGCATCATTTCTACTTTCTGTCTGGTTTTCCCATCTATACTTCCTGCCTGACCAATCAGCGTTCATTAAAAACATGATTGACAGAATACAGACAATTCTCCCTCACCACTTCCCCCTCTTTTTTTTTTTAAAAAAAAAAAAAGGAAAATATCCATAGTCTATTTTTTGGGAATGTGAGCATAGTATTTCAGGTTACTTCCAGCTGGTTGGGGGTGCTGATAATCTTATGGGGACCTAAAAAAAATTTAGAGTTATGATCAAGTCCTGTGGAAGACACCAGGGAAACAAACCTTCTAGACACAACAGGACTGACACATACAAGCTCTCGGGCTGTGGCAGCAAGCACAGGGCCTGCGTGGGGCTATGCCAGGTGGGGTTCTAGTCCCGAGAGGCCACGTGGACACTAGCCCCTATCCCTAATCTAGACGTTATCTCCAACTGATAACTGCCGTGAAGGGAAAATCAGTTTTCTCTAGTGGAGTCTCACTGGGTGCACAATGCACTCTTGAGGGCAGGCCCTATGCCTAGCAGTAGATGGCCAAGATAAAACAGACTGAGTGGTATTTTTGGAGGGTGTTCTTTGTCTCATAATGCTTTGCCTGGGCTTTTTGTTGTTGTTGTTTGAGCTTATAGGTGTCTTGATTATATAGTTTTGTTTCTGATTTTGTTTTTTCATGAGATTTCTGTGTGAATGTGTGTCTCTGTAGTGTTTCTTGTGGTTTCTCTTTGGCTTTTTTGTTTGTTTGTTTTGTTTTACTCTGGTTTGTTTGTTTATAATTTAACTTAACTAATTATTTGTTTGAAACAGGAGCTCAATTTGTAGCTCTGGCTGTCCTGGAACTCACTCTGTAGACCAGGCTGACCTCAAACTCACAGAGATTGGATTACTACTGTCCAGCTTAATATCATTTTCATAAATTTTTAATTGATTTTTATTGAGCTCTACATTTTTCTCTGCTCCCCTCCCTTCCTCTCCACTCCCCTTCAACCCTGTCCCAAGGTCCCCATGCTCCCAATTTCCTCAGGAGATCTTGTCTTTTTCTACTTCCCATGTAGATTAAATCTATGTATGTCTCTCTTAGGATCCTCATTGATGTCTACATTCTCTGGGATTTTGATTTGTAGGCTGGTTTTCTTTGCTTTATGTTTAAAAACCACTAATGAGTGAGTACATGTGATAATTGTCTTTCTGGGTCTGGGTTACATCACTCAAAATGATGTTTTCTAGCTCCATCCATTTTCCTGCAAATTTCAAGATGTCACTATTTTTTTTTCTTCTGTGTAATACTCCATTGTGTAAATGCACCACATTTTCCTTACCCGTTCTTTGGTGGAGAGGTTTTTATGTCACGTTCATGAATCTTTTTATTAATTGTGTGGTGGGGAGGTGAATGTCTCAAGGCTCATGCGTGGAGCAGAGAGGACAACGTTGTGGAATTGGTTCTCCCTTACACCTTTGTGTTGGCTCCCAGGATCAAACTCAGGTCTCCAGGTTTGTGTGGCAAGCACTTTTCCTTGCTGAGCCTTCTCCTGGACCCATTGTCACTTTAATTCCCAACCATCACAGTGGGAGGCCAGCTGATGTTTAATTATCTCCATTAATTTAGAAGGAGGCCCAAGATGGAAGAGTTCCTCCTCTCTCTCGGGACTGCCAGGCATAATCAGATCACTGCAAGCAAGTGGTTTCTCAGAACAACCACTGGCTGTTGACTGAGACTCTGGCTCCAGAAGACAGACAAGGATGTGGGCAGAGCACCAGGCAGCTGCCAGGGCTGGTTCTGCACAGCACTCTGGGGATTCCCTTCCATGGTGCCAGTAAACCTGCTTGGTCTCTTAGCAACGGTTGGTGGCCTCAACAAAAAGGGGTTTTGAGAGCCAGGGTGGGTAGCATTTCAGAGCTTCTACAGTCTTAGAAGAGATTAGTCTTTTCTCTTGCCAGGAGATGCCCTTGAACCCAGGGTGGGCCTTGTAGAGCACAGGCAAATGCTGGCCTTTGTAGCGCTCTCCACTTCCCTGGCTTTAATGAACCGTGTCCTATCTCTAGGCCTGAGCTCTGAGCACCCAGAGACTGTGTGTTCTCATGGTCTTTCTCCAGCAACAGAGCTGGGTGCTGAAGCTCAGGCGTTCCCTGAATTCTGATCCATCAAGGATGCTGGCATGTGCCAAGTATCTACTATCGGGGATAGGGGTTTGAACTCAGAGCTTGGATGTGTCCGCAAAGTCCTCCATCATCCAGGCTTAAAGGTCCCATTACATGCCCCTGTCACCCAAGATGAAAAATGTTCATCTTTTCCTACCTCTGACCTGCCCGAAAGGAGCTGAGGCTTATGGGAAAGCAGACAGCCTTCTTAGGATGGGGTGTGTGTTGACTTGATGTTTGTCTACTTGACACAAGTTAGAGTCCTGTGGGCAGAAAGCTGAACTGAGAACATGCCTCCATCAGATCAGCCTTGTAGGCAAGCCTGTTGGGCATTTCCGTGATTTCGTGACGGATTTGGTCAGGCCTAGCCCACTGTGTGCTGGGCAACCCCTGGGAAGGTGGCCCTGGCGTGCATAAGAAAGCAGGCTGAGCAAGCCATGGGGAGCAAGCCAGTGAGCAACATTTCTCCTTGGTTTCTGTATCAATTCCTGCCTCTGGGTTTCTGCCTTGAGTTTCTGCCCTGACTTCCCCTCTTGGTCAGTAGGCTGTGAGATAAAATAAACCCTCTTCTTGAATCAGGAAAAGATGCTCTCTTATCTGTAGGGGCTGACAATGCACAGGGAAAGTTGTAGTGATACTTTGTGTTTTAACAAATAAAGCTTGCCTGAACATCACAGTGCAGAGCTAAGCCTCTAGAGTCCAGGCAGTGATGGCACACTTTTAATCCCAGGACTCAGGAGACAGAGGCAGATGGATCTCTGTTAGTTCAAGGCTACCCTGGGCTACACGAAGATGGTCCAGTCTATAAAAGAGAAACAGAACTCATACAATGGTGATCCTAGCACTTGGGATCACACGCCTTTAATCCCAGCACTAGGGAAGTGGAGACAGGACTGATATGGCTGGGCAGAGAGAGGCATATAAGGTGGGAGGAGACAGGGGATCATGGCATTCAGTCATGAAGTCTGAGGTGCAGTCTGAAGCAGTCAGGGGACAGGGTCACCATTTGGTCTGAGGATTTGGTAGAGGTAAAAGGTCTCTCTAGTGGCTGGCCACCCTGCTTCTCTGATCTCTCAGCGTTCACCCCCTAATATCTGACTCCGGGTTTTTGTTATTGAGAACAATTAGAATTTGTGCTACAGAAAGTGGTTCAGTATGAAGTGTTCACCTGACACTCAGCTTCTTCCATCTATGCTGGGAGTTCAAACTGAGGTCCTCACTGCGTGCACTGCACACGTGCTCCGACCCGCTGAGCCATGTCCCTAGCCTTGGGCCTGTATTTTGAAGTGAGTTTTGCCCTGAGTCTCTTTCCCTGTGCTCTGCTTCTTGTCACAAGGAGGGGGACCACTTCCTCTGTCACATTTCCCTGCCACCACGATATTCTGCCTGAGCACAGAGGACCAAGCAATGATTGACTCAACCTCCTGGGACTGTAGTGAGGACTCTTTTCATTGCTGTGACAAAATAAATGACAAAGAATAAAGAAGTAAAGAAGAAAGAGTTTATTGTGGCTCCCAGTTTGAGAGTTCACGTAAATCCTGTCAGAAGTCATGCCAGCAGGAAGTTTGCTCACATTGCGTCCATCATCAGGACACAGACACAGATCAACACTGTGGATTTTCAGTCAGGCCCCTGCCCGTATTTATGTATCAGAAAACACAGAGATTTATACTACAATTAATAACAGTAACAACATTACAATTATAAAGGGCCATGAAGATAATTTTACGGTTGGGGTCACCACAGCATGAGGGACAGTGTTAACAGGGCACAGCTTAGGAAGGCTGAGAACCGCTGCTCTAGATCCTGCCAGGTGTGCAGTCTTAACCGCCACACCCTTGGCACTGCTTTCCTCAAGTACTTGGTCAGTGTGACTTAAAGTCTAACTAATGAAAGAGAAACCAAAATGGGGGCGTCCTGCACCCCGAATACAGGGGACAGCCTCCTCTTCTTCCTTCAAGGTCGGTTCTCTCCTGAGAAAATGGAGGTCATTTGTTCACTTTGAGGGACAGTGGCGACAGTAACTGAGAGAACGGCTGTCTTACACTTGGCACAGATGCTTCCATGGTGTTCAGGTTATATTGACTCGATTACTATTAGGGGTGGAGTTGGTTCGGAAGAATTGACGTGAGCTTTTACAATCTCTCCTCCTACCTCCCTTGAGTCTCCCTTGTTGTCACAGATCTTTCAGACATAAGTTTCTTGATAGATTTTATTGCTAAGCTATAGTTAACTTTCTATATTGACAAGGAATTTTTAAGACTCTTTTTGTTATTATGTGTGTAATGTTTTGCTTGCATGGATGTCTGTGTGCCACATGTGTACCTGGTGCCCATGGAAGTCAGAAGAGGGTATCAAATCCCTTGACATTGGAATTACAGATTGTTGTGAGCCGCCATGTGGTGCTGGGGATCGAATCCAGGTCCTCTGCAGGAGCATCTAGTGCTTTTAATGCAGTGCCAATGCTCTGGCCCCGACTAAGTATTTCTAAACATGTAAGTAAAATATTAGAAGCAAGAACAAGTCCGGGCCTCCTTGAAGGAATGTTTTTATTCCTTGTTCTGTAACATCAGCTTCTCCAGCTTTTCCTTCTTCATCATCTTCTTCTCCTTCCCCTTCTTCTTCTCCATCTTCTCTATCTTCTTCACCTTCTTCTCCTCCTCCCCTTCTCCTTCTCTTCTTCTTCTCTCCCTTCTTCATCACCTTCTTTTTCTTTTTCTTCCTTCTTCTTCCTCCTCCACTTCCTCCTTTTCCTCCCTTCTCCTTCTTTATCATCATCTTCTCCTTTTTTCTTCATCTTCTTCATCTTTTTTTCCTTCTCCTTCTTCTCCTTCATCTTCTCTCCTTCTTCATCTTCTCCTCCACCTCTTCCTTCTTCTTGTCATCCTCCTCCTTCTCCTTCTTCTTTCTTTTCTCCTTCTTCATTCTTCTTCATATTCTCAAATAACAGTCCAGCCCACATCCTTCAGTACCGCTGCTATCTCTCTTATTCCAGATCATGTCTGGTAACCTTAGGGTCTGGGGATGCCCAGTGTCTGAGAATGCTGACATGTGTGCTGTGCACTCAGCAAGTTCAGGATAACTGGGGCCGCACCCACGTTAACACGAGACATCCTGTGATGAGGAAGCACAGAACAACGTCTGCAGCATGTTTGCTGTGAACTCGCTGGGCACTGGCTTTGTGTCTGTCACAGGCAGTGACTGTACTGCTGAGATGTATTAGACCCTCCAAGTCAATAGACATAACAGCCGCCACGGCAGGATAAAATGTGCTCCCATACCTAGTTGTGGGCTGGACTCTGCAGTTTTTCATCTCTCTAGCAGCGGCTCATGGTCCTGCCACATCTCCTATCTCTGCTTCTAATGCCTGTTTTCAGGCTGCAGCATGCTGAATGCTAACTGAACATTGTCAAGAAACCTGAGCCTGTAATGCTTGTTTACAAAGCTTGTGACACAGACATGTTCTGGAAGCTGCAGAGATGTGACCTCATTTCCTCCCCCAGAAGTATGTGAGGTCGTTTTTATCTTGGACCCGGCTGCTAGTGACCAGATCTGGCCTTAGCATTTGCTCTCACTCTTCTCTCTAGGATGTGTGGGTTTGCTTTTCCTCATGAAAGTTTGTGGGAAATAAGAAACAGCAACCATCAGTGTCTGTTCTGTATATCTCTATTCATTTATTTTATTTTTTTTTCAAAATTTATTTATTTTCTTATTATGTATACAATATTCTGTATGTGTATATGCCTGCAGGCCAGAAGAGGGCACCAGACCTCATTACAGATGGTTGTGAGCCACCATGTGGTTGCTGGGAATTGAACTCAGGACCTTTGGAAGAGCAGGCAATGCTCTTAACCACTGAGCCATCTCTCCAGCCCCTAAATCTAATTCTTAACAAAGAACTGTGACCTTCCCAACTTTGCCTTCTGAGTGCTGGGATCATCACACCCTGTAACATATGTCCGTTTCCAGGCAATTTTTTCACCTGTAATGTACGTCCGTTGCTGAGAAATTTTTCTTCTCTCCTTTCATCTTTATTTTTTCAATTTTGGGTCCCAGCTGCTGGTAGTCTCATTTTGACACAATGGGCACTGTTAGCATGCCACAGAAACCAACGGTTTTAGGAGTCATGTACCAGGACCTGGGCTTCAGATCACTCATTGACTGATTGATTGATTGCAGGCCAGGGGATTGAACTCAGGACTCAGCTGCATTAGGCAAGCCCTCTACCACAGCGCTATCCCTCAGTCTCCAGGAGAGGCGGTCAGTGTGCCAGGCCTGAGGTTGGTGTGGCTGGGATGCCTTGAGTCCTTGCTTCAGCTGCTTATGCATCTTTTTTCATGTCGTTTCCAGTTTCTCCAGAGAGACCGCAGCTGCTTGCTCGCCAGCCTACCCATGAGAAGACCTTTATTTGAGTGCAGTAAAAACTGGCTACAAAGTCGGTTTTGGTGGGAACCGTGCAGCAGGAAGAATGCAGGACAAGACCTTGGTCTCAGCCATCTAACTGAGGGGAGAGGCGAGCACCAGGGGTAGGAAATACAAATTACCTTTCAAACCAAAGATACCAGTGGGCCAGTGGAAACACTGTTCCTTCCGTTTATCTTTTGTGAAAACACTTCTTTTTCTTCACTTCAGAGCCCAGACTGGCCTTGAACTCCTGATCCTCCTGCCCTAGCCTTCTAAATGTTGTGCCAACACTTCCTTAACCTGTGAAAAAGGCTGCCTTCCTTGTTGTCCTAAGCAGATAATGTGACAGATGTTAGTGTGTGCTGAGCATGTCACAAGAAGCAAACCAGGAAGCAGCACTCCTCCATGGCTTCTGCTTCATAGGTTCTTCCCCTGCTCAAGTTCCTGCCCGACTTCTCTCAGCGATGGACTGTTAACTCTGCCTCCGTTAAAAACTGGTCAGTCAGTTGGCATCACAGACCCTAAAGCCCATGAAGTGCAATTAGCATGGCCCTGGGCAGAGGTGACATGAAAAGTTCCACATTCTGCAAGGGAAACAACAGCTGGTCGGTCCAGAGTGACAGAGAACAAAGGAAAAGCTCTGAATCTGTGGGAATGTGATCCTTTTTTCCAGCAGGACTGGTTGGCAGGGCCAGGTCCTCTGTCTGCTGTGCTCTGTCAGCTCTGAGAAGCACACCACAGTCCCTTACACCTCCACAGAGTTCAGAGGGATTCAGGTGTGGAGTTAGAATGGGGACAGATGTTCTGTGTCGTGGTGTGTTCCTACCATGCTGTATCCAGGTGTCCATGTTGTCAAGGGTTTCCATCCCAGCCCCAGGGAACTTGGACATAATCCACTTAACAGTTTTAAGCTGGGTGAAGTGAAAGAGGCAGGAGAATTGCCAGTTAAAAGTCAGCCTGGGCTCTGGAATGAGACACCATTCTACCCCTTCTTTCCACCCAAGCCCTTCATGATCTGCTGTTGGGCAGCCAATAATGACAAATACCCATGGTCATTAAACATGCTTAAAGGCACAGACTGGAAGAGATAGGAAGAACATCATTGACTGGACACTCGACATCATGTTCACGCTACCGCTGTCACTCAAAGTGTTGTGTGTTTGACAAGTGAAAAGAAGGCTTGTTCTTCTTTGTAAATCAGAGGTTAGGAGTTGTTTGCTCCAGGGCTGTGGCAGTCAGGAGCAGCAATAGAAGCTTCCATTAAGACTATTCCCAAACGGATACAAACATTTAACAAACTTGACTATATTGATTGACTAGCAAAAGCATAGAATAACAGGTAGCCTTAAAATTTCCTTTATCTTTCCAATCTAAATCAGCTAGATTTCCCTGGTATTTTCCCCCATCTAATAGGGAGGGACAGCCTCCCAGTTCCCCAGGACCTTTGTCTAGTTCAGTTCCTCTGACTTCCTTTCCCAGCCTTTCATACCTTATAGCAATGGGGCTGTGTGAATAGAATGGCCCAAGGCAAGTGGTGAAGTGGGGGTGTGATTAGAAACTCCAGGGGAAAATGTGAATAAAAAAGTCATTTAATAATATTCTAAGCCTCTACAGTGAATGTATAAATAACAAGATGTTACTGGTTAAATTTCAACATTTAGAATCTACAGTTAGGGCTAGAACTCGGTTGTAGAGCACTTGCCCACCAGGCACGAGGCCCTGCATTTGAGTCCCAGCACCACATTAAACCGAGCATGGTGGTTCTTGTTTATAATCCTAGCAGGAGTGGAGCAGGAGGATCAGAAGTTCAGCGTCATCCTCAGCTATAAGTGAACTTGAGGCTAGTTTTGGATTCATAAGGCCTTGCTTCAAAAACAGACCTCTGCCCGGCGAAAAAGGGAAAAAAGAGAAAGAAAGAATCAAATTCCCCTTCCATGCTAAGCAAATACATTTTATTTTTAAAGATTTTTTAAATGTATTCCAGGGTTGAAGAGTTGGTTCGTTGGGTAAATCAAATTTGGCACATAAGTAAGAAGCTGAGTTTGGAATCCCAGAACCCACAAAAATCCAAACATTGCAGCACACGTGTGTAATCCCTTCACTCAGACAGTAAAAGTGGAGGTGAAGATATTGAACCCCTAAAGCTCACTGGTGAGGTAATTTGGCTCACTCAGGGGAAATACAAGAGAGACCTGGTCTCCAGCAGGTGGAAGATAAGGATCACCCGTCAAGGTAGTCTTCTGACTGTCACACATATTCTCTGGCAAACATGTCTCTCCTCTCCTTCACCTCTCCCCTACACACACACACACACACACACACACACACACACACACACACACACAAATACATAGATAGATAGATAGATAGATAGATAGATAGATAGATAGATAGATAGATAGATAGATAAATGCACACATACACATATACATACATACAGATTTTTTAAATCAACCCAATTTGCAAAATCACCCTTGATTAAGAACCACCAGACCTGGTTAATACCATGTACAAATCAGTACTCTAAAAGGATCCCAAGAAGACACAGTCAGGGGTGAGGGCCTGTGGCCTGCGTCACTGGTGTCTATCCCCTATCTCACACATGGTTCTCAGCTTCCCATTGTAGCTATAGGAGGCTGTTCAACTTAAACAAGATTGAAGTGGAGTTTTGCTGAGGATTTGAAGGAGGAAGTGTGAAAAGGTTACACTTTTAAAGAAAAAGTTTTAAGAAAGTATTGTATTGCTGGGCACACACCTTAAATTCCAGCACTTGGGAGGCAGAGGCAAGCGAATCTTTGTGAGTTTGAGGCCAGCCTGGCCTACAAAGTGAATTCCAGAACAGGCTCCAAAGCTACACAGAGAAATCCTGTCTTGAAAGAGAAAAAAATGATTTATTTTATTTTATGTGTATGAGCATTTGTCCATATGTCTATGCACCGCATGTGCCTGGTATCCTCAGAGGTCAGAAGAGGGCATCAGATCCTATGGATCTGGAGAGACAGACAGGTATGAACTACCAAGTGGGTGCTAGAAATTGAACCCAGGTCCTCTCAAGAGCAGTCAGTCCTCTTAACCATGGAGCCATCTCTCCAGCACCCAGCTTACAATGTGACAAGCATCCTGTTTCTATCCCATTTCCTGCTTTCTCTCTAGTGTGTTTGAGTGATGTCGGGAGCAGCTTTTCTGTAACAGAAAGAAGATACCTACACACGTAAAAGCTAATCCACTAAGAACAGCAGAGAGGAAAGAGAGAAAGCCCGGTGCTTCTTGGAGCTTTCTGACAGCTGAACTCACAACAAAAGGACTTATTAAGGAACAGAAATAGCTCCAGTGTAAACCCTGTAGTCAGGTTTCTGTAATTCGAGAGCAAAGCAATCACAACTCCTGAAGTTACAAGCATAATGAAAAGAGGAAGCTAATACAGGCACTTTATCCTGGGCCGGTTAGTGTTAGCAGCCTGATACAACTCAGACATACCCCAAAAGAGGAGACCTCCACTAAGGAACTGCCTCCAGCAGATCGGCAGCAAGACTTGGGTGTTGTCTCATGCCCTCTGGGTTCCTTGCAGAACCAGAGCCTGGCCCTTCCTCCCTGAGACCTCTTCTCTGCTTCCTGCTCCAGGACTCAACGGGATCCCGTGCTAAGCCCACCCAAAACTTGCCCGCAGCATCAGGCTTTGAATCTGGAAGGCACAGACTCTCCGTGCAGATGCCAGGCTGAGATGCATGGGGCTTGCAGTTTTACTTTTCACACTGGCCTGCAGAATGAGGGGCCAAGAAGCAAGTGTCCGTGGGCAGCTGCCAGTGGGCAGGCTCATCTGTTCCTTTGCTAGCATCTGCCAAGAGCAGTTTCCCTTCCCTACAGTTCAGTCTCATCCCTGTCCTGCTCGCTGTGGCCACAGGAAGACCGCAATGTGTCAGGCTTTTCATACACCTGCCTGAGGTGCCAGGACTGACTGGGGGGCAGCGAGCTCAGAGTGGTCCCGGTGCATGGAAGGTGTGACCTCACCTACTTGGGATACTAAGGGAGGAAGCTCACAAGTTCCAAGCCACATGAGTGACTTAATGCTATCCTGTCTCAAAAAGAGGCTGGGACAGAAATAAAGGGCTTCCCAAGATATGAGAGGTCACAATCTCTCAGATATCTATAATACTGTTTAGCGTTTTGTTAATTTGACACAAGCTGGGGCCATCTTGCAAGAGGTACCTCAGCTAAGAAAATTTCTTCATCACAGCTTCTTCTTCTTTTTTTTTTCGAGACAGGGTTTCTCTGTGGCTTTGGAGCCTGTCCTGGAACTAGCTCTGTAGACCAGGCTGGTCTCAAACTCACAGAGATCCGCCTGCCTCTGCCTCCCGAGAGCTGGGATTAAAGGCGTGCGCCACCACTGCCTGGCCACAGCATCTTCTTGATTGATGATTGATGCAGAAGGGTTCAGTCCATAGTAGGTTGTGCCATTCCTGGGCAGGTGGTCTTGGGGTGTGTAAGAAAGTAACCTGAGCAAGCCACGAGGATCAAGCCAGTGAGCAGAGTTCCTCCATCATGTCCGCCTCAGTTCCTGCCTCCAGATCCCTGCCTTGCCAGGATGACAGACTGCTTGCTATAAGCTGTAAACTAAGGAAAGCTTTTCCTCGAATTTCTTTTGGTCATGGTGTTTAATCGACAACCAACAGAAAATGAAGGCAGCTGCTGAGGAACAAGGGGCACCCCTGTTTGCCTCACTGAATCCTCGTTTCACTGAGAGAATAAGTCAGGCTCAGGGGATGTTAAAGTGTTGTCAAGAACACACGCTGTGTGTTAGGGGTAGATATTTCCACAGTTAAGGGCCTTCAATGGTGGCACTTTCAGAGGATCCAGGTTTAATCTCCAGCACCCAAATGGTAGCTCAAAACCTTCTGTAGCTCCAGTCTCAGAACTCTGACACCTTCAACCACCATGGTTACCAGGAACACCTGTGGTACACAAGCATACAGCAAACCAAACACCCATACAAAACTTTTTTAAAAAAGGAGAACACCCAATTCAGTTCAGACCTGTTCCATATACCTTCTGTACAGCACACACCTTGGCTTGCTAGCCCACAGTGGGCTGGGCCCTCCCACATCAATCATTAATGACGAATATGCCCAACAGACATGTCTCCAGGGAAGTCTGCTGGAGGCAACTCCTCACTTGAGGCTCCCTCTTTCCAGGTGAGACCATTTTGTATCAAGTTGACAAATTAACCAGCAGAACACCTCCCTCCCCCCACAAGCCACACCTGACTCACCCCCTATCCTGCAGGACCAGGAAGACTTTGGAGACAGCAGCACCCCATGGGTCAGGGTTGTTCTCTCAGGAGGACCATGTCTTTTTTGGCCAGACATCTCCCAAACATTTGGTCTGGGGTTTTCCAGGTGAATTTCCCACTACTCACTCTCTGAACCCTGCACTGTCCTCAGCTCCACGGGGCAGGTGATGGGAAACCGCCCCACCTGATTTCCTATCCTTTCCCGGACTGAAACACCAGCATTCCATTCTGATTTCCTTCCATTCTGTAGGTGGAGATCAGGGGCTCTCCAGTTAGGCCTCCCACCCCTCAGGACCCTAGAAAACTGCTTCTTCCCTCCAACTGGCCAGGTGGGAGATGGGTTGACCTCCAGAAGCCCAGGTGTCTCCTGTGACCCTCCTATCTTAGTGCTGGCTTCTCATTATCTTCCCTGTTATGGTGCCTAAAGGGTGTCCCAGAATCAGCAGGGGCAGCTCTTCCAGCAAGGCCTGGTAATGCTGACTGGTGAAGAATCAGGTGCCTCAACCCCACCTTCTCTAGCTCGGTATTCTCAATGCTCTCAGTCTGCATGCAGCTCTGGGACCGTCACATGACACAAGTGGAAGATTAAATAGCACTTTACTTCACAGAGACATTAGCCACCTTTCATGAAAGCCACCTCGGGCTGTGCATTTCAGTGTGCACGAAACACATCACTCCTTGTTCACACGTGAACTTCCTGGGAAATACCGTGCCATGTATTTGCAGAATACTCCACATATAAAACTTGAAGCATTTCTGGTGTTAAGCACTTGAATAAGAATTCCTCAGCCCAAGTGTCCTTCTTCCTTTTCCTCTGGGATATGTGTGGCCATCATACTGACTTAAGCAAATAGAATCAGGGAAGAAATGTTTATTCAGCACCTACTATGCCTCGAGGAATCTTGCTTTAAACTGTCCACCTATATTTGGGGATGAGAGATAAATGGTGGATGAACTTGCTCTTGTGGCCCTTGTTGCTCACTCTACCCCGCCCAGCTCCACACCCCAGGCAAAGAGGTTTCCAATGGCCATAACCCTCTTTTATACAGTGACTTTCACTGGCTCCCCACTTACTTAGGCTACAGTCCAAATTACATTGCATGAGTGAGCAGCTCTTCTTGATCATGCTGATCTTTGAGAGTGTCATTTCTTCTGTGGCGTCTGCTCCCCAAATGTAGCCTGAGATCCCTGACTCCTCATCTGTGTCCTAGATGTGGTGGTGACAATAGGGAAGCTCTGGGCTGGGTGGGTGGACCCCATAGGTGCTCCAGGGAGCCAGCCAGCCAGAGTCCTTGGGAATTATGCCAAGGCATAAGGTGGTGTTAGTGGGTAGGTGAAAGAGGTATTCTATCCCAGTCTACAATCAGGTCAGAGGCAGGCAGAAGGCAGATGGTCCAGGTGGGGACTAAACACCCAATATCAGACCTGCAAAAAACATTAAACATTCCAAGCACCAAGACAGAAATTGGGGTTCAACCTGAGCATCAGAAAAACAAAATAGCCACCAACTGGTTCTTTACTCCACCGCACTCTGAAATGATGATCCTCCCTCCAGGAATCTCAGAATTAAACTGAGACTGAGAGCTGTCCCTTCCGACTTATAATCCTCTCTAGTCCTGAGATTGAAGTTATGTATCACTACTACCTGGTTTGTATGGCAAGTTAGTGTGGCTCTGGGATTAAAGGTGTGTGCTATTGCTGCCTGCTCTATTAGGCTGGCCAGTGTGGCTATTTTACATTTCTGACCTCAGGCAATTTTTATTTATTAAAATACAAATGAAATGATACATTTCACCTTTTTTGTCTAAAATAAAAAGGTTATAATTAATATAAGAGAAAATATATACAATAAGTACAATAACTATATACAATATATACAGGCAATAAATATATCATCAATGCCTAATCCATTTGCATTTGACAAATTCAGAGAAAATACTGTGTATCTATCCTATCTAGAGGAATCCATGTTCCTGTACCTAATTTACTTTCTATCATAACTTGCTTTTGCATCAGGTAAACAAGGAAAACTATAGCTGTCTAGTCTTCAACTCCCTAAAGAACCAAGAATGAAATAATATTAACTGAGTAAGCAGGAAATATAAGCAAGGAACTTCACAAAAAATGTGAGTAATGACAGAAACAACTGGCTACCTGAACAGTCACCCAAAGTTTCTCTGCAATGTTGGGGCACTCCATCTTCAGTATACAAGGCTAGTGTATCTGACAGATCTTTCTGTGAAGGAGGACATTCTGAAGGGCTGTTCCTCCTTGTCTTGGCAATGTTTGACAGTCACATTCTTTTGTGTCCTGCTTGTCCAATTAGGACAGCGTTTTGTCAGCACTCGAGGCAAGGGTATTTTCTTATTCATTCTTTGTGTCTTACTTTTGCCACAAAGGAAGTACGCTCCATGTGAAGTTTCTTCAATTCCCATTATCTTCTCTGAAGTATATTGGTACTTTCAAGACCTGGTATGTCTCATTGTCATAAAAAAGAAGAACCTAGGTTATTAAAATAATTAAACGCCATATTCTGTAGATCTCCAAAGTGTTTGAAGTTGACTTGTTTATCTAACTATATCTTTGTTTGGCCTTGAGAACATACCTAATGTGACCACAAGTTCAATTATACTAGGTGACTAACTACTAGCCTATATTTCCTCATTCTCTTAAACTGTTGGTAATAATAATTTTCAAGTACTATAAATTAGCATTATATTTAAAAATGTATAATAAATATAAATTTTATAGGTACAGTACCTTGAACAATATTAGAAATGTATGTATAGTATATTTTAACAAAATTAATCTCAAATTTGTATAAATATACAAAATTTGTATATAATATACAAAAGTTCAATCCAATGTAAAACATTTAAAACTAATAATTGCTTTTTAAAAGTAGATTCAATAATCTACTTTTTTATCTTATTGTATCTATAGTCTCCCTTTTCCTTTTCAGAGTAAATTAAAAAAATCAACTCTTATCTTATTCTGTCTATAATATCCGTAATCCATTGAATGACCAAAAACCACCCACTGTACCTCCTGGTAATGTGGGCATGGTATTCTTAAATTTACTTTCTGCTCTCTGGGGGTGACAGTATCTTTATGGGATCCTGCTAGAAAAATTTTGGTTAATTTTCAAGTCTATGCATATCTAGAAAATGCAGGGCTTCTCTCAAGTCCTTGCTAGAGTGGTCTGTGAGGCTGGATTATTTCAGTTAGCTACCTCAAAATTATTCTGAGCAGTTTGCAGTCTAAAGCTGATCATTAAGTAGAGCTATCAGTTGAATGGCATCATATGAACCAGGTGGAATACTTGTATAATTGTCTTCTTCATGGAGACTTCAAAGATTACTGTAGGAGAATTTATTGTTCATTGTGGAAAGCTTAAACATTATTTATGTCAAAATTAAAAGTTTGGGTTTCAATATACATATATTCAAAGAAAGGGACCATAGAGATGAAAATAGGTATGGGCAGAAGTAAAATTTTTGAAAGCAGAATTTTGAAAGCCTTAGTCCCTAGATTTTATCTTCCTTCTTTTCCACACCAGATGGCTCCTGACATGAGACAGAAACTCTGAAGTTTTCTTCTAACAACATGATCAGATTTAGAGGAAAGCCACCATTCAACTCCAAAGACAGGTTTGCTTTTTAAGTGAGTTGCAACTACTATTGTATTGACAAGTAGGGAGATATGTAAGTCTAGGTAGTGAGATTTTTATCCTTTTAAGGATATTGGTATCAAGTGGTATTCCTTGATCAAACCTGATTTTTCTTAACTCTTTCATTTCCTGTGTAAACAAAAACAAGATCTCTTCTCCAAAGTAACATACCTTCAATTTTGAAGTCAAAGTATTTTCAAAATACCTAACTGATGTGGGAGTGTCATATATCAATCTGTTGATTTCATTGATTAAGTAATAAAGAAACTGCTTGGGCTCATAGCTTAGAACATAGGTGGGTGGAGCAAACAGAAGAGAATGCTGGGAGGAAGAGGAAGTGAGGTAAGACGCCTCAGACAGAGACGCCATGCTCCCATCCCCAGGGTGGACGAGAGAGCTTTGCTCTCTGAGGCACACGCGATGAAGCTCCGACCCAGGATGGACATAGGCTAGAATCTCCCTGGTAAGCCACCTCGTGGGCTACACTAGAAATGGGCTAGTCCAAGTGCAAGAGTTAGCCGAGAAGAGGCTAGATAAAAATGGGCCAAGCAGTGTTTAAAAGAATACAGTGTCCGTGTAATTATTTCAGGGCATAAGCTAGCCAGGCAGCCGGGGTGCTGGGGACGCAGCCCCACAGCTTATATTACAACACCTAACTTGGATTAATTTAGCAGCATTTATAAGCAAGTACATTTTAGCATCTGTTGCTTCTTCCTCAGCATACAAACAATTCAAAGAGAACATAATAACATACAGTATCAAGATTCTCTGTGTATTTCCCATCTTTACATGACTTTATTTTAAACTCTATTTCTTTTATTTTTAATTTTTGGATTTTTGAGACAGGGTTTCTGTGTATCTTATCCTGGAACTCACTCTATAGACCACGCTGTCCTTGAATTTACAGAGATCTGCCTGTCTCTGCCTCCCAAATGCTGGGATTACAGGTGTGTGCTACCATACCTTGAACTCAGAGAGGTCTTTCCACCTCTGCCTCCCAGGCATTGGGATTAAAGGTGTGTGCCACCACACCTTGAATGCCACCCAACTACTCTTCTTTTTTAAAAGATGTTAACCTTTTTCTTTTCTCTCCCAAGCCTGCATATATTTTTAACACACTGTAAAACATTAAGAAGTTTTATTCAACTTTGTAGTTTTATTTTACTATATCTATCTTTTCCTGACCATATGAGTCTCTAATTTGCTAAGCACTATGGAGAGGATTAAAGTTGTGGCTTTGATGGCCGGATCTAGCCCATTCCTTAGCTTTCTGAAATTCCAGGCTCGGTGGCAGAGGTACTGGCTGGAGCCATGCATATTGCCACAACTCTATGGCATTTCAAGGTCCCTGTCAGCAAGCAAGCTGCAACAGTATGCTCACAAACCACACTCAAACACTCTGTAGCTGAACCTCTGCCTGGAAGAGTCAGAGTTTGTGCTGGCAGGATGGCCCAGAAGGATGGCATTTTAAAACAGTGTGACTTTTTTCCTGCTAGTGCTGAAAACCAAAAAGCATGCAGTCAGCTTTTCATCAATACTGTTTAAGTCTTTCTTGGCATGTCCTCTTAAAAAGCTGCAGGATTGGGCTGGAGAGATGGCTCAGAGGTTAAGAGCACTGCCTGTTCTTCCAGAGGTCCTGAGTTCAATTCCCAGCAACCACATGGTGGCTCACAGCCATCTGTAAGGAGATCTGGTGCCCCTTCTGGCCAGCAAGCATACAGACAGACAGAACACTGTATACATAATAAATAAATAAATCTTAAAAAAAAAAAAGCTGCAGGATTTTGCAGCTAAAACTGAGTCAGGAAGCCTCTCTTAAATGTGAACACTTGTCTCTAGCAAGCAGAGCAGATCTGAGAAATTGCTGCTACCAAGAAGCCATGCTTTATTCTATTTTTTTCTGTCTAAAATTACTTCCCAAGCTCTCAAGTTTTATGTGGATACAGTTGCCCACACGTTGGACACTATCCAAGGAGGGTCTGCTTGTTTGTCCCAACCACCCAGCTAGCTTACTTTAGCCACATATGGCCTCAGCCTTCCTCTCTGTCCTTCTAGTCCTATGCATTCAACACATCATGCTTTGTTTTACTTGCGATATGGTTCCAATTCCTAAGAATTGAACATCTGCCTCCCGAAGAGGCCAATTCAGATGCCAATATTCTGGAGTAATAATAGACACATCTGCACCTGTGTCCAATAATCCTTCCATTATGATGTTATTTATTCAAACTCTTAGCTTTGGTCTTTGACCATTCATAGAAGTCTGCCAAAATATAAGTTTTCTATTTTCTTTTGGCATTTTTGATTCATCCTCCATTGTTATTCTATCATTCAGAGCCATAGGGTTTTTTTTTTAATAACAGACATCAGATTTTATAATTTTCCTGAGGAGGTGACTGGGAATGACTGAAACACATGTGACCTAGAAGCCTGTGAGAGGCCCTTCAAAGCCTTTTCTGATGATAATGGGTTGCCTTGTTTGTCTCTTTTTGCTCTACATTCAGTGATCCAGTGTCATCCTTCACCTCATCTTCTGCATAACACAGAAGATTGGGGCCTTCTATTTGGGTGAGTCCCAGAAGATACACCCTGTCTGAAATCCCTTCTCAGATGTCCAGTTATACACAGTTAATGACTTTAGTATTTTGATTTCTCTTCATACTTTTGGAAATCACTTCTCCTACCCACGCCTCAGTGTTATTGTTAAAGGACTCAACACTGGCTATGTGTAGGATCCATTTATCCATTGGTGCTCTTCTGACCTTTAAGGGCCCAAGTATCTATTTTCCATTTTAAATTATTATTTTCAAAAGCAAGAGTCTCAATGAGTACTCATCTAGGTTCTGCATCTGCTACCCCTATTTGTACAGCTTTAGTTAATCATTGCAAAAATCATTAAATGGTTTTGTCAGGCCTTGTGATTCAATTCTTTTTTCTTATTCTTGAATCTTGTCCCAAGCATTCAAGGCTGTTGTACAGCATATGGAGAATATGTGTTCATTGTGTGTAGCTTGACTATATGGATCAGCATAAGAGCCTTCACCAAGAATTTGATCTTGGGGGCCTCAAAATCTCTGACTCTTCCTTGATATTAAAGGGCCTTGGCTTCTTCTCTCCAAAAACTCTTCCACTAAAGCTATGGTCCTCAGTCTAGTACAGCTAAGACTAGTTGAAGCTGATCATGTGGAATAACTGTATTTATTGATACCCATGACTTTAACAATTCCCTTACATATGGTAAATGCATGGCATAAGAGACTGCTGCTTGCTTAATATATTTCAGATCTTTCATACATATAGGTTCCCATTTACATTCTGTATATCCTTTTGGGTATTGAGCATTTGCTGGTTTTTCAGAAGCAGTAACAGAATAAATAGTTAAAACGCTTGGTAAGTCATCTCTGACTCTGAGAGGTACTAGCGATGCTACATCTACTATTGTCTTTTGCCTGTATCTTCTCTCCTTGTTTATCAGTTCTGATGAGTTCCTCAATTGATTCAAGTCTTTTTATCACTGTTTTTTGTAAAGTCTGAATCTCTTGACCTTTGAATATTTCTAATGATTTCATCAAATCAATTAATTTCTGGTTCTCATTCTGCACTTGTGATTCCAAGCTTTTAAATTTTTCCATTAATAATATCTTTATATCCTTAGAGATTACTTGGATGGCACATAGATTGCCTTCCAGGAGGGATGGTCTATCTGCTAGCTTGTTGTAACTTTTTAACAGATTTGGATTGTCAATTTCATCAGTATGAATCCTTTCAGATAATCTCTCATTAACATTCTGTCAGGTTTAATAACCCTTTGATATGCATTGAATTTTGCCTGTCAAAAAGTATGGTTATCTTTTCGATGGTATGAATCCTTTCAGTCAACTTCTAATTACTAGTCTATAAAGTCTGTATCATATCTATAAGTTTCTCCTTCTTTGATAAGGAAAATGTGGTACATTTATACAATGGAGTACTACATAGCATAAAAAATAATGACATCTTAAAATTTGCAGGAAAATGGATGGATCTAGAGCCAGGCGGTCGTGGCGCACGCCTTTAATCCCAGCACTCGGGAGGCAGAGGCAGGAGGATCTCTGTGAGTTTGAGGCCAGCCCGGTCTACAAGAGCTAGTTCCAGGACAGGAACCAAAAGGTACGGAGAAACCCTGTCTCGAAAATAAAAAAAAAAAAGGATGGATCTAGAAAACATCATATTGAATGAGATAAACCAGACCCAGAAAGACAAATATACTATGTACTCACTTATAAGTGACTTTTAGACATAAAGCAAAGCAAAATCAGCCTAAAATTCACAATCCCAGACAACCTAGACAACAAAGAGGACCCTAAGAGAGACAGACATGGATCAATCTACATGGGAAGTAGAAAAGGACTGGATGTCCTGAGTAAACTTGGAGCATGAGAGTCAAGGGAAAGGATAGAAGAGGAGAGGAGAGGAAGGGAGGGGAGTGGAGAAAAAAATGTAAAGCTCAGTAATAACAATTTAAAAAATTTCTCATTCTTGACTGTGTTGACAAGCTATTTCTTTAAAGGTATAATATGAATTATCAAACTGATAGCAGCTATGTCTAAGAATGTTTAAGTCCAGGTAGGTCATATACCTCTCCTAGAATTCCATCCATAATAGAAAAGAAAGGTTTTTAAATTCTTTTTTAAAAAACTTTTTCAGATTCATACTTATTATGTATATAGCATTCTATCTGCATGTATGCCTACTCGCCAAAAGAGGGCACCAGATCTCATCACAGATGGTTGTGAGCCACCATGTGGTTGCTGGGAATTGAACTCAGGACCTCAGGCAGAGCAATCAGTGCTCTTAACCTCTGAGCTATCTCTCCAGCCTAGGTTTTTAAATTCTTAAATGGAGATATTATCTGGCATTATCTTAGAAGTGGTTTACAAATTGAAAAAATATTATAGTTAGCAGATGACTAACCTCTGTTAAGATCCTGGTTTAGTTGAGAATTTTAGCAATGATGTGAGCCAGAAAAATCTGTGGATTTTCTAAGCAGAGCTCAAAACCAAACTGAACAGAATTTTGTTAGACACAGGGAAGCCATGCAGCAGTTGCGCACGGGTCACAGAAGTCAGGAGAAGCTGTGGTAGCCATATGGGAGCCACAGGCATGCGGGGATGGGGTCAAGCCATGGGACCGCAGGAGCCACAGGAAGCTGTAGTGGGGTGCTGGCAAGGTGCGCGAAGCTGTGTGGTGTCCTGTGGGGTGGTGGCAAGGACTGCTGTGGCAGCAGAGGAAGCTAAGTTGGGGCGAATGGCAGCTGGGATGCTAGTGCTTCTCTGGAACCCAGGTGTCTGAGTGTGGGCTCCAGTTCCTAGAGCTGGAATTCCAGTCACAGTTTTGGGCTGGGCTGGTGGCTAAAAACCCTCAGGCAAATGGCTTTTTCATAAATTCATGCCCCAAAAGTTGGGCACCAAGTGAAGCTCAATTAATAAAACCTCAGAGATAAAAATTGGGATTCAACCTTCAAGGTCAGAAAAGTAAAACAGCCAGTCACTGGCTTTTGTCTCTACCTCATTCGGAAATGGCAATCCTGCCTCCAGGAATCTCAGAATGAGGTTCTCAGTTGAAACTGAGAGCTGTCGCCTCCAATCTTATAATCGTCCCTAGTTCTGGGATTAGGAGTGTGTACCACCACTACTGCCTAATTTCTATGGCAAACTAGTGTAGTTACTGGGATTAAAGGCATGTGTTCTTGCTGCCTTGTCTGTAAGGCTGGCAGTGTGGCTGTTTTACTTTTCTGATCCTCAGGCAAATTTTATTCATTAAAATAAGAAATGCCACTACAGAGAGAGACACACAGAGAGAATTGCTATATTGGAATATTGGAAGAGAGAGAGAGAGAGAGAGAGAGAGAGAGAGAGAGAGAGAGAGTGTAGTTGTGGCGTCAGAGAGGGGACAACGTGTTTTAAGGACAGAGCCAGGCCAAACAGTCTACAGTGAATTCAGCCTTGTTGCTGAA
This sequence comes from Microtus ochrogaster, assembly GCF_000317375.1. Classification (NCBI taxonomy): domain Eukaryota; kingdom Metazoa; phylum Chordata; class Mammalia; order Rodentia; family Cricetidae; genus Microtus; species Microtus ochrogaster. The sequence goes on from NW_004949113.1 coordinate 2,953,437, forward strand.
CAGGAGATGAGGCAGCTGAGGAGAGGGGGTGCTGTAGAGTATAGGCTGCCCGCCTTCCTGCCTTGTCTCTGCTTTCTGATCAGTAGAAATGTGAGCAAGTAGCCTTGGACCCCTCCCAACAAGGCTAGAGCTAGTTGCATGGCCATGTCTTCTCTGCCCTGATTGACTTTAGCCCGTGAATCAGCCAGAATACTGCCCCCTTAAATTGCTTTGTTAGGAGTTTGGTGACAGCAACAAGGAAAGAAACTGGCACAGTGGGACCTGAGTCAGGGTTGGTGGATTCAGGCTAAGGGGATCCTGAGACTGTTCCCTAAGGGGCCCAGGATGCCCTGTGAAAGTCTACCCAGTAGAATGCCATGGCTTGCCAGGTGTGTCTGTTTGTGTCTGAGCTTCGTCGCTATTTCCTGTTTCCTCCCTCCCTCCCTGCCGGCCCCCTGTCGGCCTTCTTCCTCCTTTTTACTTTATGTTTAATCACGTGTTGGTGTGGGGGCACACGCAGGGGCATCCTCAGGACTATCAGCGGTGCTGTTAAGAGAGAATGGGGAGCAGGGGAGTAGTGGGGTCTGACATGGGTTCTGGGAACTGAATTCAGGTCTTCTGGGAGCACACACGCTCCTCGCCACTGAACCATCTCTCCAGTCAAAAGAACAAGAGGTTTTTCTTTAAGGTACAAAAGTAAAAACCTCTAGGGGCTGGAGAGACAGTTCAGTGATTAAGTGTGCTTGCCTCTCTTGTAGAGGACCAGGTTCAGTTCCCAGCACCCACATGGCTGCTCCCAACCACCTGTAACTCCAGTTCCAGGTAATCCAAAGCCCTCTTCTAGCCTCCTTGGGCACCAGGCATATGCATGGTGTGCATACTTACGTGCAGACAAAACAGTTATACACATAAAATAAAAATTTAAAAATATAAAATAATTCTAAGAAAAATAAAATAAAAATCTCTAAACTATTGCTATTTCTGAAGTGACAATCTTGCTGTGATCACTTGTTTTTAACAAAATGTGCATTTTTTTGAGGTAAATACTTTGTTTTTGAGGATACATTTAGATTTACAGAAGGTTTGCTGAGCTGGCACTGGTTCCCACGAGCCCTCCCGCATTCTCCTTCCTGTGCTCAAGAACCCAGGCCACCAACCAACCAATATCGTACAGGTTTCCCAAAGGCCTTTCTGTTCTAGGGTGCTGAAGTACGTTTAGACAGCGTGTGTCCTGCAGCTCCTCATGTCTGCTGACTGATGGACACAGCCCTACCCTGTATGTGTGTGTGTGTGTGTGTGTGTGTGTGTGTGTGTGTGTGTTTTAAGTTGTTGTTTGAAACAGGGTCTTGCTTTGTAGCCTAGCATGGCCTTGAACTCTGTATTATCCTGACTTAGTCTCTGAGCTATCATGACCTTTCACCCTCTTTTTCAGTTTTTTTTTGGTCAACTTTGATACAAGCAACTGTCATTTGGGAAGAGGGAACCTCACTTGAGAAAAATGCCTCCATCGGTCTGGCCTGTAGGTGAGTCCGTGGGGACATTCTTGATTAATCATTGATGTAGGAAGGTCCATCCCGCTGTGGGTGGTGCCACCCCTGGGCAAGTAGCCCTGGGTTGTGTCAGAAAACAGGCTGAGAGAGCTGGGGGAGTAAGCAAAAAGTATGGCTTCTGCTTTAGTTCTTTAGTGCCCGCTCGGACTTCATGAGGAACTGTAATCTCTAAGTTGAAATGAATGCTTTTTGCCCCAAGTTGCTTTGGTCATGGTGTTTATCCCAGCACTAGGAAGTAACTAATACCACCTGCTTGTTTTGATGATCTTCCTCACCCTGGGAAAAGCTCCTGCATATCATTGACCAGGGTAGGGGTTCTCATCGTTTTGCCGGGGTGAAACAAAACCTCCCCTCTCCAGAAAAAAGGAACCTAGTAGAGGGGACAACCCAGATCTGAGTTCCCCCTGGAGAGGGGGCTTATCTGTCCTTCCCCTACCTACCAGACCTGGCAGTGTTCCAGGACAGCAGAACTGCCAGGTTTGGGTCCCTGGGGTAGCCGTTACCCTCAGGCTTCTTTCCTAAAAGGTCAAGTTCATGGCTAATCATGGCTGATTAATAATGACGATGTGCATTGCCCTCAGAGATTACAAGGGGCCATTATTCATGTCATAGTGCCTTATAGCACAGCAGCCCTGGGTGGTCCCAACACCATGCCCATTCCACAGCCTAGGAAGTAATGAAACAGACTTATCAAGTCCTGTCCCGATGCCATCCCAAGCTCCCACTGTTACTATGGCCTGCCTTGCGTTATCTTCTAGCCCCGAGTCTCCTGTGTACAAATGAGGAAACCAGAGCGTGAGAGGGCATGCTGTCAGTCCTCTACGAGGGGTTTTCATGGCCAGTTTTAATCATCAACTTGACACAGCCCAGAAGCACCTGGGAAGAGAGCCTTGGTGAGGGATTGTCTAAATTGGGTTAGCCTGTGGCTATGCCTGAGAAAGCCAGCCTTAATTAAATTAACTGTTTGGAAAGACCCAGCTCACCATGAGAGTCCTGACTGTATTCAGAAATCAAGCAGAGAATAGGTAAGCAAGCCAGCTAGCTGAGCAGGAAGCATGCATTCATTTCCCACTACTCTGAACTGTGGAAGTGATGTGACTAGCTGGTTCATGTTCCTGTCATTGTGACTCCCCACCATGGTGGACGACAGCCAGGAACTGGAAGTTGAAATAAACCCTTTCTCCCCTAAGTTGCTTTGTTGAGAACCACCTCCTAATCCAGTGGTTCTCAACTTGTGGGCTGTGGTCCCTTTGGGGGTCAAATGACCCTTACACAGGGGTTGCTTATCAGATATCCTGTATATCATATATTTACATTATGAATTATAATGGTAGCAAAATTACAGGCATGAAGTAGCAACACAAATAATCTTATAGTTGGGGTCACCACAGCATGAGGAACTGTATTAAAGTTTCCAGCATTACGAAGACTGAGAACCACAGAAGACGATTTAAAATCCCTGACAAAGTAGTACCCTCCCTAATGACCAAGCATTTAAATCTATGGCCCTATGGGAGCCATTCTTGCTGAAACAACCACTTAAGTCAAGAGTGAGACTTTGAAGCCTATACCCAGCCCTAAGGCCCATCTTGCCAGCACACACCTAGAATCCTAGCACTTAGGAGGCAGAGGCACAAGTGGGTACAAGCGTCTTAAAACAAACAGGCCCAAGAGATAGCTCACCAGGTAAACCTTCTGCTAAGCCTGATGACCATGACTTTGATCCCAGGGACTTGGATAATGAAAGAAGAGAAATGACACCTGCAAGTTGTCCTCCAACCAACACACACAAACGCACATGCACACACACATGTGCATGCATGCAAGTAAGTGTAATATACACAAAAAATTAAAACAAAAGAGAAAAGAGTGACTGGGGGGTGGTGGCGCACACCTTTAATACCAGCACTTAGGAGGCAGAGGCAGGTGGATCTCTATGAGTTCAAGGCCAGCCTGGTCTACAGAGCAAGTTCCAGGACAGTCAGGACTGTTACATAGAGAAAACCTGTTTCACAGTCAGGACTGTTACATAGAGAAAACCTGTCTCAAATATATATAAAATACATATTATATGTATATATAATAAATACATATATATGTGTGTATATGTATATGTAGGGGGGGCACATCTAACTCCTGCCTCACTCTGTACTTCCTGCTCCCTGTGATATGAACAGCCTCTGCCACAAGCCCCTGCCTTGTGAACCAAACTGCTTTCTGGTGTCTTTGTCCCATGACACCGGAAACTCCCCCTCCCTTAGGTTGTGTCTCCAGGCACTCTGCTCTGGTCTAGCCCAGCCCAGCCAGCCCACTGTCCCAGCCTGAGCTGTGCTTCCTACCCCTTCCTTCCCCTTGCTGCTGTCCCACTCTTTATGGCTTGACATGTGGTTTCCTGAGAATTCAGAAATAGAATTGCTGCAGAGGAAGGTAAGTGGTCATGAGTGTGCCACCCCTAGAAGAACGGGAAATTGAAGGTTGGGCCTGGTAGCCAACATCTGTGACACTAGAGCTAGGGAGGTGAAGAAGGAGAATGAACGGTTCAAGGTCAGCCTACTCTATATAGAGTCCAGGACGCCAACTCTACATAGTGAGACCTCGTCTCAGAAACAAAATAAAATGCACGCAAAAGATTGGGAGATCTGGACACAAAGATTTTAGAGAGGGAAGATGCTCTGAGGCTGGCAATAGGGAAGGAGAGAGGGCAGTTCAGGAGAGTCACTTAGAGCAGATCCCTGCCTTACTTTCCCACAAAGTTCCTGCCCAGGGACACCCTGCAGCTCAAGCCACACTGTTAAGCCCTTGACCAGTGCTCAGGATGAAGCAGTAACAAAAGAAGGGATGAAGAGTCATTGCTTTGTGGGGGCTTGCACCATAGGTGGGGGCAGATAATGCCACGTGGCGGTGAGACCTAGGACTGAAGCAAGAGGCCCCTGGCTCTTGTCACCCCTGTTTTGTGAGTCCTTTCTGCCTCCCCAGGAAAGGCCTCTCCTACCCTGTGCAGGGCTCTGCTCACACCTGCTGTGCTCTGAATGGGGGTGGCTCCATGCAGGCACCAGGGAGATCTTGGAAGAAAGGCTTCCTCCTCTCAGCTCTTCTGAACGCCCAAGCCCAGCAGTTCCTCTCTCCTGTTCTCCAGCCACCTGCTCACCCCTCACAACCCTGCTTTCTGGAGCCTGTCTCCTTCCCTCTCAGGCTGCAGGGCCCTTTCCTCTCTGAGGCAAGGCCTACCATCTTGTCTCTTTCTTGATTTCTCTACCTGGCCCCACTTCTTTTTTCTTCTTTCTCCCCCTTTCCTTGGAAAGTTTTCAAATTAGAGTGAAGTCGCACTACTAACGCAATGAGTACTTGGATGTCTTTCATCTGAACTCCCCAGCTGCCAGTGTGTTGCCATTTTCCATATCCCAGTGAGTCTGCACTTTGATGGACTTTATTTGTGGAGTCATTGGAGATTAGGTTAAAGCCTTGTGAGTCATCACCTCTCACTCCAGCTGTGTTTTCTAAGAACAGGACATTCTTGTACAAAGCTACAATTTAGATGTCAATGACAGAAATTCATTGACACACTATTCTTATATAAAATACAGTCCTATTTAAATACCACAGTTGCCCCTATAATGTCCCCCTTTGCATTCTTCTTTTCTGACCCAGGAGTCAGCCTAGGAATACACATAGCTATGAATCAGCATGCCCAGCTTCCTCCAGAGCCACTGCCCCCAGGCTGTCACTCAGTGAGATCCTGTCCCTGTTTCAATCACCAATCTGCTAGAGACAGCTCCTGGCCCCTCCAGCCTTCTTTTGGCTCCTTCTCTCCTTTTTATCCTTCCTGTGTTGGTATCAGTCCAGGACAGAGCCTCTGGTTTATGTCCTTTCCCAGAGCCATGCCTGCCAGAGTCTGGGGGGAAACCCCCTTGCCTGGAATCATCCAGACCTGGATCTCAACTGTGGCTCCCCCCAACCCCTGCCCAGTTTCTGCTTTAGAGACCTTTGTGTTACAAGATGCCCTCAAGGCTTCACTTACATCCAGGAGGATCTGCCTGGGTCCTGTCAGAATGCCTGGCTCAATGTATACCCGGTGGAAGGAAGCGTGTGTATGGTACCCAGCAGTGTTCATAGAGCCATAGAGCAGGGTGATATGGGACACTGAGCTCCTGGATGTCCCTTCCCCGAGTCTGACCCTTCCAGGGCTGACAGAGACCAGACCTCAGATTAAGAACACAAAGTACCAGGCTGTCTGGGACTGCTGGACATACCTATGATGCCAGCACTTTGCCTGAGATCCTACCCACCCTGTCCAGTCATTCCGTGAACCTGATCATCACCCCTAAGTTTGGCCAACTAATAACATTTCTCCCCAACTTGCTACACTAGAAGTGTCCCCCAAAGCTCTGCTGGGTTTGGGTGTCTGAGGCTTCTGTCAACCCACAGCAGGAAGGACCAACTGCCTGTGGAGCACTGTTGACATCAGATCCCTAAGTAACATCTGGGTCCCATTTAGCAGCAGAATATTGAAAAGCTGGGCTGGTCATAAGCCAGCACCCAGCAGGAGGGGCGGGGCCACCATTCCCTTTCCAGGGTGATAGAATTGCCTGGGTTTCTGGAGGCCCACCCAGTTCCCGCAAGAAATCCCAGGGGGGGGAGTTGCTTCAGCTGGCAGGGCAATATTGAGTTCCCTGAAGACCCATCCCTGCCTGCCTTTCAGGTTTTCCAAAACAATAGAATGAGTGCTTCTTAGACATGATGGCAGAGGGCTAGGGGGCGCTCTGCCTGCATAGACTTAGAGTTGAGGGTAGAGCCTCCACCTAGCACAAAAGGCCAGGCAAACACAGCTGTCTGTCACTCATACAGCACACTGTGCACAGGTGGACCAACCATTTGCCTACCAAAAGGATGTGTGGAAAGACAAGAAAAAACAGTCTTTATCGGGGAAGCAGAGTCTGGCTACTGAAGGTAAACAAAGCAAGCTCTACCTGGGCAGTGATGTCTGCCTGCTGCTGATGCAGTGACTTCCAGGCTGACCCAGCAGGGATGCTGCTGTGACTACAGGTTCATGCACAAGGAATCAAAAGAGCAGGGATCGAGTAGCTCTCAAGGACCAGACAGGCCTCTACTATTGGGGAAACTGAGGTCCCAATGCACTGGGACACATGACAAGATGATTTCCTGAGCCATATAAGTTGGGGATTCCACCACATGTTGTCCATTTCCAGGTTGCAGAGGTCAGACCTGTGAGCTCCTTTAAGGTCAGGGGAAGTTGAGTGACTTCTTCAGACAGAAGTCGTCAGATAGGGAGCTTGGCACCAATAGGTAGGACTGCACTGAGCAGCGACCTAGGAGAAGGCAGACCTAGCACAAGGAGCCAGCTCCAGAAAGATGGGAAGATCTGGAACGCCGTAGCCGAGCATGTGAAGGTAGCTAACCTGTGTATGGCATGGGGAGAGGTGTTCTGTCTTTGATAACCTATACAGTACCGCGGTGACCCAGAGATACTGTCATCTTGTGACCTCCCTAGTCTAATCAGGAATCCTACCAGAATACCTTTGCTGGAAGGTAGGGCCATATATAAGGGGTGTGGGTGGCAAGGCCATGATATCCTTGAATAGCCCCTAGACACAAAGAGCCATGACAAGTATCTTAGAGTTTCTATTGCTGTGAAGAGACAACATGACCATGGCAACTCTTATAAAGGAAACCGTTTAATTGGGGGCTGGCTTACAGTTTCAGAGGTTTTGTCCATTATCATCATGATGGGACATGGCAGCGTGCAGAGATACATGGTGCTGGAGAAGGAGCTGAGAGTTCTACATCTTGATCCATAGGCAGCAGAAGCAATTGTGTCCCACTGACTAGATTTGAGTTTCTAAGACCTTAAAGCCCGCCCCCACAGTGATGTACTTCCTCCAACAAGGCCACACCTCCTAATAGTACCATCCTCTGTGGGCTAAGCACTCTAACACTTGAGTCTATGGAGGCTATACCTATTCAAAGCACAATAAAAATCTAGCATGGGCCTCTGTACCCTTGACAAATAGGGGCTCCAGACAATTGAGTTTGATTTAGAAAACACAAGAAATGTGGCCACTGCAACCTTTTACTGTACCTTGGAGGAATCTGGGCTTGACAGAAACTTTTAGAAACCTCCTTCAACAAATCACACAGTTTTTAGTTTTTAGGGGCTCTGGGGAGGGCAGCTTTTGCACATAAACTCATGCTACCTCCGTCACACCCCGCCTTTCTGGGAGCCTTCCTCATGCCAGTAGCTGTCTCAGGCCTCCTGTTTCTGTTCTCGGGCCATGTGGGGTGTGCTACTAGAAGGAAATCTATTTGGTTGGCTCCCATGGTATGGTCCAGGTAGTCTAACCATGGCTGTCTCACC
>NW_004949113.1:2961550-2965498 GCF_000317375.1 Microtus ochrogaster
CAGGCAAAGATCAGCTTCCTTCTTCCATCTTCTTTATATAGGCTGCCACCAGAAGGAGTGGCCCAGATTTAGAGTAGGTCTGTCAGTCTCAAATCCTACAGATTTAGGGTGAGTCTTCCCATCTCACACGATCCAATCAAGAATGATCTCTCACAGGTGTGCCCAGATGCTGGGACATTAGCTGATTCCAGATGGAGTCTAGTTGACAAGATGAGCCATCACAAACCCAATGTTAAGTTCAATTTCCAAATGTAAACAATATCCAGGTCCTAGTTATGGCAAACATGATATAACTATCTAACATGCAGCTGCAAATGCAAGATATATCTTACAATAGGTGGCAATGTATCTTGAGGGACATTCTATTAGTATCTCGGCTTAAATATGATAATTACCAGTATTATCTATTGATTCTACTTTACAAGATAAAGAAATAAAAGAAACAAAACAAATATTCGCACAAACACATTCTTATTTTTGTTTGTTTGTTTGTTTTAGACAGGGTTTCCCTGTGTAGCCCTGGCAGTCCTGGAATAGCTCCCTCTGCCTCCCCAGGGCTGGGATTAAAGGCATGCACCACCAACACCTGGCACAAAAACATTCTTACCAAAATATGACAGAAATACTCATGTTAATAATAATCCTCGTTCTTGTAATGGTCACATGGCCTTAGCTGATATAAGTAACTTACTCTCCTACCCATTCTGTATTTCCTCCACCATAAATAAGAATTTAGGTGGGTCTTGCTTCTTTTCCTGGAGGAGTGACCCATACCTTCATTTCTGAAGGGTCTGTGCCCTTTCTCATCCTGCTTGGATTAGGTTGTGGTCGTTTCCCGTTGACTTTAATCACAGGACATGGTAGCACTGAGATGCCCTAGGGATCTCCTGCACCGAGAGATGCCCTAGGGATCTCCTGCACTCCAGACTTAATCTTCTTTTTCTCCACTGTGAAGAAGCAATCCAGTTTCTCCTTGGTAATCTGTCATCCCTCCCAATGCTGTCTTCCCTTTCTTAGCATGTTGGCTAAGAATGTCTAAGGCACCAGAAACCCAAAATAATGAGGGGAAGTCTGAGCTCCCAAAACTTCTAAGCTAGCAGAACTTAAGACCTCAGGAACGGGAAGCAAATAATTTCCTAGTGGGTGGTTAGGAGTGATAATGAGTGAAACAGTTCCCATTCCCACCCCTGGGTTCCTGGACTCGTGGATCCTGGCTATGGGAGAAACCATAGGGTAGGAGTACTTTCTCATTGGGGCTGCAAGCTCCCAAATAATGACACAGAGACTTATTATCAATATAATAATACTATATTATAGCAGCCCTAGCTTAGCCTTGTTCCTAAATAGTTCTTATAATTTAAATTAACCTGACAAGGGAGCAACTACTGAGGGAGTAGGCCTGAGCCAGAGACATCTGCAGGACAGGGTTCAAACCGGGGACCTCTGCAGGAGGGGGCCCAGGCCAGGGACATCTATGGAAACAGGCCTGAGCCAGCTACCTCAGCCTGAGCAGGCCCCAAGCACCAACCTCCAGAGGAGCAGGCTTGAGTCAGTGACCCCTGCCAGAGCAGGCCTGAGGCAACAACCTCCACAGGAGCAGGTACAGGGAGCCACTGTTGAGGGAGCAGCCCCAAACCAGAGTCCTATGTCAGACTGGGCATGAATCAGCCACATCTGAGGTAGCAGACCTGAGCTAGCACTATCTACTGGAGCGGGCCGGAACCAGCCACCTCTTCCAGAGTAGGCCCAAGGCAGCCACCTCAGCAGAAACAGCCCCAAGAAAACAATCTCCATGGGAGCAGGCCCAAAAAACCCCTGGTATTGCAGAGCCACCACTGAGTGACCTCCAGGAACAGAGTGACCAACGGTTGGACTGGAACCATGGCCCTGACTGTACAATGAGGAGCAACCATCGGAGCCTTGGATTCACTGGCACCTGGAAGATTGATTACCAGAGACACAGACAGCCCCAACTACACCAATCAGAGGCAAAGATGGCTAGACAAGGTAAGAGCACACATCAGACCACACACCCAGAACTCAGTCATGCTAAACTCCATGTCTTTCTCACTAGCATTATACTGAAACACTTCTATATCATTAAATATTCTTCCTCACTATAATATTAAATACCCTCCTAGCACTTGGTTATGTGAATATATAATAAATTACTTCACAAATCCACTATGCTCAAGTTCAAACTTTAAATCTTTGGCTTTTAAAAGTCATACTAGGATTCAGGTGTGATGACACACACCTGGAATCTCACACTCATGAGGCCTGAGCTGAATGATTTCAGGTTGTAGGGCAGCCTTGATTTGAGAGCGACATCTGTCTTCAAAACCATGAGCAGCCCAACAGAGTATTGAAGTCATGCTGGAATTATGATCATTTTCACAAAATTTTTATTAGAAAATTTCCTAGAAGAAGAATAAATCAAAGAGTTTAATGTTGCACATCTTCAGATAAATGCCACCCAACTATTTACAGAAAGAAGTGGCTTCTGTATGTCTTTGCCCCTTATGACTGTGTTCTCAAACTCTGATTGCTACTAGATTTCATCAGAAAGCTTAAAAAAATCATTGTGATAAAGTAGGTGAAATACAACATGTATCAGTTTAAACACATTTTAGCTCATAGCTCTGAGAGGCATTAAACAGAATCTCAATGCTGTGTAACCATCACCAATTCCATGTCTAGAACTGATTCATTGTCCCATGCAGGAGATCTATGTCTGCAAAACAAAGAGAAGGATTCAAATTTTCTTCTAGTTTTTCCAAGCTCAACTCACCAGCTCTGTCTCTTTGGATTATTATCTTTCTATTGCCATGTTTTGTTTTAGAATGCTTTTAAAGATTTGTTTTTATTCATGTTATGTATGGGTGTATTTGTGTGTGTGTGTGTGTGTGTGTGTGTGTGTCAACAGGGGTCAGAGGAAGTCTTACAGGCAGTTATGAAACCATCTGTGTAAGAGAAGCAAGGGTTCTTAATTGCTGATCCGTCTCTCTAGACCCTTGTTTTGGAATTTTTGAGTCAGGGTTTCCTGTACCTCAGGCTGGCCTGAACTTGCTCTGTAGCTGAGGCTGGCCTTGAAATCCTCCTGGAGTGCTGTGATTGTAGACACGTGACACTTTCTGTGGCCTTTATGCTGTTCTTGGAAGTATGTAGTGTTCTCATTGGTTCTCGGAAGGGAGGCCATGCAGAGATGAGTCATTCTTGGTTATGTTTCTGGTCCTCTGTGCCAAAGAACTCCGTTCACTGCACTTGGTGTCATATACTACCAGACAGAGGTGTTTTGCCTACTTACATGTCTGCTACACCACACATGTATGCAGTGCTCTTGGAGGCCAGAAGAGGTGTTCGATGCCCTGAGTCTGCAGTTCCAGTTGGTTGTGAGCCATCAAGTGGGTTCTGAGAATCAAACTTTGTTTCCTCTGGAAGAGCAGCCTGGGTTGTTGACTGCTGAGCCATCTCTCCAGTCTAGAAGTCTTTTCAAAACAACCGTTATGGTGACATTGATTTAAAATGAGAGCCCCATGGGAAAATGACAAAGAATACTATTCTAAAGCAGGTCAGTCAGCTCCCGGTAAAGGAGGAATTAAGATCCGGTCACTGAGAGTAAAGAGATCATGTTGAGTGTTAGCTGGAGCCTTGTTTCTACACTGTACGCTACAGGTAACGAGGTTCCCCTTTTGTGATGTAGACAGAATGCTGCTGTATTTTACTCTATTTATGGCAAATGGTCAATTGTATATACCCTAAGTTTTTCCCTGTAGGTTACTGGCTGTCTGCTAATATACTTCGGTTGCAAGGAAACACACAGATTCTGGCCACTAAAGCAAAAAGACATTTTATTTAGTGAGGTGTTAGAGAAGCTGGCAGAGCATGCCTGGAAGAAGGCAGGTAGCCTACAAAGAAGCAGGTCTTTCTATTTCCACATGCTTGGCC
>NW_004949113.1:2965654-2967115 GCF_000317375.1 Microtus ochrogaster
CAGGCTGGTCTCGAACTCAAAGAGATCCACCTGCCTCTGCCTCCCGAGTGCTGGGATTAAAGGCGTGCGCCACCACCGCACGGCCATCAGTGTTTTATTAGGTTCAGAAGCCTAAGTCTTGGGGATGCACGGCTGGTTCTTAAAGTTATGTCATGTGCTTGGACCTTGCCTGTGGCAGGACCCACGGGAAGGCTTACAGCAAAAGTCTCCAGAGAGCTTTTAGATCTTCTAGATGGAGGAGGCTCGGGAGTTTTACCAAGAAGGCAGGGGCATGGTATCTAAAGAAGTGCATACCAGGTAGAAATCAGGCTGCTGTTGGGAAGTGAAAACAAATTGGAGCCCAGCAAATGCCGGCATCCAGCACCTAAGAGCAAAGAACAGGAATTCAGTGGCATTCAGGCTCCTGAACCTTGTGTGTGTTGGTTAGTTGCTATATGTTGGTTTAATATTTTTCAAATGTTAAAATGGTAGCAGCCACTTCGTCCTGTCTTCCCCTCCCTCTTCTGCCTTCTTTATTTCTCCCACCAAATATACACACCAAAATAATATAGCTTTGCAGAGATTGCATGTCTGAAGCGAATGATCCTTTGTATGGACAAAGGATCAGAGTACACATGCTCCTAACTTTTCACATCCTATTGACTGGGGTGCCAACAGACTCTGTGAGCATGCCTCAGCTGCTATTGGTTGACTTTCCAGTGGCTGGATCTTGGCCCAGTTGAAGGTCACACTGTAGAAACTTCTCTAGGCCATACTGTGGGTGGTCTGGCTGTGGGAAAAAGCATTCTTTGCAGGTGCTTTCTTTGCACTGACATGTGTATGTATATATTGTTACATATGCATATTAATATCTGGACGAAACAAACTCCAAGGTCAGCAATGTGGTCCACTCGCTTGCTCATGAAGCCACTTGGGCATTTCCTTCATTGTTGTCATTTGCTTTGTGAGAAGCAAGCCTCAGCTAGTTTGAAAGATGCCCAACGATCACTCCTTTTCTACCCATTCTGTCACTTACTTTTGGCAAGTTGTAATGAATACATGTCACTCCTTTGATCTTCCTGCAGAAGTCACAGTCTTGTCTGCATGCAGGGACAGATGCAGGTCAGGGTCTAAGCTTTAGAGCAGAGATCAGGTGACATGATCAGTTAGAACAAATATAAGGCAACAACAGAATAATCTATACAAACCCTGGATTTAGGAGGAGGGAATAGTTTCCATGGAACTGAGCCACCCCCTCCCTGTCTTCTTCCTTCTGGAGCTTGTCTTGTACTGGAACTTTCAGTCTCTGCAGCTGTAACTTGTGATTCTCCCCTTCCTTAAAATTCCTCTGTTTCTAGGGTTTTACACACACACACACACACACACACACACATATATATGTATACACATATATATTTGTATATATGTGTATAATAAATGGGGATTTATTATGTGGGTTTCTGTGTGTGTGTGTGTGTGTGT
>NW_004949113.1:2967878-2969915 GCF_000317375.1 Microtus ochrogaster
GGGGGCTAGGGGTAATCACTCCACCCTCTCCCCCCCCCCCTTGAAATGTTATCATTGTCACCTGTGACTGAGGACGTTCATTCTTCATTGTCTTCTAAACCAGGTGAAGGAAATGTCAGGCAACACAGTACTGATGCCCTCGGCCACCAATAGCTGCCTCTAGACCTATAACCAGACTTAAGGCTGGTAAGGGGAGGTAGAAAGTGTAGTTCATGACAGTGGGCCCATGATCACGGAACCCACTGGTCTCACCCTGTTCTCCACTATCCCGAAGGAGCTGACCTGATGAAAGATGGGATGGTCTTCTGAAGACATAGTTCCAGTGTCAATTAGATGGCAGAAGCATGGAGGGCAGGGGCAGGGTTCTCTAGAATGTGCTATATGCTTTGAATCAGCATCCAGTATATGGTATAGTTTCTCCCATAGCCAGAATCCATGGGTCCAGGAATCAAGGCAGGATGGAAAAGGCAATATGTACTCATTACACCCCAGTGACTTCCTAGAAAAAAATTTCCTTCCTGTTCCCACAACCTTAAGTTTTGCTGGCCTGGAAGTGTTGGCATGATATTGGGGAGCACTCCTGCCAGGAGCCACAGCAAACCTTCAATTGAGCTGGAAGCTCAGAACTCCCCCGGCCACTATGGACTTCTACTGACCTTAAAACAACAGGCTATAACTGGTTTTCTGCCCAGAAAGGTGAGAACAGATGTGTTTAACAGCCTGGTGACCTTTGGGCTACCTATGTGGCAGAGACTACACCCAGACCCTCATCTCGAACTTGTTTTCTCAGTTAATCTATAGAATCCATCTTTATAGAAGATGGCATTTGTACTTAACAGAGTTTTGATGTGGTCATGTCTTTAGCTTTGCTGTGCACATGAGATTGAGTGAATTATCAGGAAACTTCACCAAATTGTGCTGTGCTTAAAAATGCCTCAAATAAACTAGTTGGCATCAGACTTGAAGTTTGAAGCACCATTGGACTGTTACCCTGCTGCCCGTGGTGTTTGCAGAGACTCACACAACATGGCTCCATTTAAATCACATCAGGTAGATCAGGCCCAAGGACATACCAGACACTCCAGGTTGTGGAAAGGGCACAGCTCCCTCCCATGGGCTTCAGAAAATGCTGTCCCCTCACACTGCAGTGGCAGGAGGGGGCACAGCTTAGAGGTGGAGCTCTCACCTGGCATGTGTGAGAACTTGGGTTCGATTCCTCGTGACCCAAAACAGTAAAACTCTTTGACAGCTAACAAAAACGCTGCCATGGCATGACTGCACACCACCCTACCATCTGATGCTGTGTGTGCAAAGACTGAGGACCCCTGTTCTGCTCTTTCCCTCACTACTGATAGGGCTTACTTGATGGACCTGCACCTGACCCACTACTGTTCCATGCTCCTGACCCATTTCTTGCTGTGGACTTGGTTCAGACTTTTCATCTCACAGATGAATTCTGCATCTTCATTCTGAAACCTGATTCCAGGAGCAGTAACACCGTATTCCTTCCTGACATGGACCTCGTTCCTTATCTCTGTGGATCATGTTCCCAGCACACTGTTGAAACCAGTGCACTCTACAGTGGCTTTCTTTCCTTAACCTGCCTGTATGTGGAGAGATATGCAGCCACATTTACAGTGTGTCTGATATGAATTAATATTAGCATTTCAAATGGAAATAAAGCCAGGTAGTGGGGTGCACATCTTTAATCCCAGCACTTGGGTGCCAGTGGCAGGCAGAACTCTGTGAGTTTGAGTCCAGCCTGGTCCGCATAGCTAGTTCCACAATAGCCAGGGCTGCATAGAGAGACTCTGTCTCAAAGTAAATAAATAAAAAGAAACAAAAAGGTTTGGAATCAAGAACCAAAATTTGCCTTGGCCAAACTGCTAAGATAGGCAGACTTATACTAACTGCCATCATTAAAACTGCTCAGCCTTACAGCTTTGGTGTTATTCAATACATTCTGACATGGAGGAAAGATGTGAGCATATTCTTCTGTGAGAGGTCACAGGCCAGTGGCTGATGGATCTCAGTGGA
>NW_004949113.1:2971385-2972006 GCF_000317375.1 Microtus ochrogaster
CACAGGAGGTAGAGGCAGGAGGATTCCTATGAGTTTAGTGACTGCTTTGGATATGATATATAGCAAGTACTTCTGATAGCCACATGCTGCAAATATATACACACATAGGAACTCACACACACATATACATAGGAACACACACATACACATAGGAACAAACACCCATGCACATAGGAACACACACACATAGGAACATACATACACTAGGAACACACACAAAAAGAACTGAAAATAATAATTAAGAGAATTTTAATTATTTTAATTATTCCATGCCTGGCAGTGCCAGGCATGGAATCGTGCCTACAGTTCAAGGAGTTGGGAGAGAAAGGCAGGAGGATCAAAGGTTCCAGGCAATTTTTGTCTACATAGTAAATCTGACGCCATCCTGGGCTACATAAAACACAGAACTCTCCCATTTTGTGGGGAGCAGAGTCAATGTTGACCTTTTTCCATGACTCAGATCGCAACAAGGGGTCTATCTTCCACCTTCTGAGTTTTTGAACATAAGCTGCTCTTCTTCCCCTGGGAGCGCCCAGGTCTGTCTGTTCCAGGTTCTCCCTTAACAGCCTTCTCTCACCTGGTGTGTGCTTATGCTGCTGGGATAAGAAAGCATTGCTGAAT
>NW_004949113.1:2994840-2995469 GCF_000317375.1 Microtus ochrogaster
CTCCATGTCTTGTCTCACATTTCAAGAATTTGAATTAAATCTTCTCTCTGGGTGACGCAGGTCAAGGGTTTGTCAGACTTCATCCTTTCAAATCAGCAATTCCTGGTTTCTCTGGTCTTTGATTCAAACTCTAAGGAGCCACTTATTTCATCTCTAATATTTCCTATGCTTTCTCATAACTGCTTTGGGGTTTGGGTTGGCATTTATTTTCTTTTTAACCTTTGACCCCAATATGTATTATAAGGAGGTTTGAGATAGCTATTTTTTTTTTGATGATTTTCATGATGTAGACATTGAGAGCAACAAACTTCTTTTCTAGACCTGGTTTTGTCTTTTACCTTCTAGAATCTTGTGGTGGTCCCATCCCCCACCTGTCAGGGTGGGGGCCATTGAGGACAAAACGGAAAACCTGTGACATAAGAGCTGGCCGGGTTTTTCGGGCCCACAGATTAATTCTGAGGAGATGGAGAGTACTTTATCATATGAAACTGCCCTGGACAGTGAAACAGAAGATGACTACTCCTCCTGCATGGAGGACTTAGACATGGAGGACGACAATGGAGAGGCTGAGATCCAGGAGAAGGGCAACATCACCATCCACTCAAGCCTCCATCTGCTGTGTGCCCTGA
>NW_004949113.1:3001215-3027234 GCF_000317375.1 Microtus ochrogaster
GGTTGTGAGCCACCATGTGGTTGCTGGGAATTGAACTCAGGACCTTTGGAAGAGCAGGCAATGCTCTTAATCGCTGAGCCATCTCTCCAGTCCCCAGTATTTTGATTTTTGATTCTTTGAGACAGGGCTAGTGACCCATTCTGAAGCTCAATGAGGGCCCTATGTGTCTAATGGTGACCTCAAACATCCTGTTCTGTTTTACTGCCAAGGGCTGACATGACAGGTATTGGCTTCCCTCTTCATCTGTCCAGTGCTACAAATCTGTATCAGATACTAAAGCATGCTGGAACAACACTCCCTGACTAAGGTGATCCTGAAACCATTTTACAAATTTCATGGAGGGATTGGAAACGGAGGTTTCTCTGAACTGCACCGTGCAGTAGCAGCTTTGAAGTAATCCCTAGGCTGGGAGGTGGGGGTGCAAGACTTTAATCCCAGCACTCAGGAGGCAGAGAGAGGCAGATCTCTGTGAGTTAGAGGCCAGCCTGGTCTACAAGAGTTACTTCCAGGACAGTTAAGATGGACTGTTACACAGAGAATCCTTGTCTTGAAATACAATCGATAATAATAATAATCACTCAGGTTATATTGATTACAAATTTTGTCCTATTGCTAAGGCTTATTGCTAAATCTCTTACAGTTAAATTAACCCATTTCGTTTGATCTATGTGTTGCCCTGTGGCCGTGGCTCTACCTGTCTGCTTGTGTCTTGTGTCTTGGTTTCTGACTCCTGTCTCACATGATTCTGCCCTTCTTTCTCCTGTTTGGCTTTCCCACCTAGATTTATTCTGCCTTGTTAAAGGCCAAATCAGCTTTTTCATCGGCCAGTAGCATACAGAAGGGTTATCCCACAGCAAGACCTGGTGTCAGGAAGTGAAAGAAGGATCTCCTCTGGACTAAAAATTACTGTGGATGCTCGCCACTTATGTTGTGTAGCTTGGGTCCCTCTTAGCAGATAGTCACACTGAGAGAGGCCTCAGAAACTGGAGAAACAATATCACAGGAGAAGTGTCAATGCACACATGTTCACTTTCAATTCCCAAAGCTCAGAGAGACTAGCGACAGAGGCCCTGAGGGCCTCAGAAGAGACAGTCCCTGGCAGAAAAGAGAAGGCTAGGAGATGGGCTGACTCCATGCAACCAAACCTCTAGCATTTTGGTGACAGTTCTGACCAACAGGCAGAAAACTACTTTGTTCTTCATGTTGGGTCATCATCATTTTCAGAGCACAGACCAAAGTCACGTCAACATAGATAGACAGACACCACGGGGAATGGGATATGGACTTCCACATTCTGAGGAACACCCAGTTCATGAGAGCCACACAGAGTGACAATCATGGCGAACATAGGGACTAAGAAACCAGAACTAGGGATTTTGGCAGAGTACTTGTCAGACAACAGGGGGACCTACGTTTGTGTCCCAGTACCCGCATATAATGTCGGCAGCACTAGCACACAGTGGCAATTCCTACTCTTGAGAGTCTCAGGATGGAGTCTAGGAGAACCGATGAGCTCCAGAACTCGTGGGAGACTGTTTCTCTAAATTCGCACTGGAAGGCCAACAAGAAGAGAATCATCAAGTTGAATTCTGGATCCAAGAAGTACACCCAGAAAGGAAGACACGGGCAACTAGGGAAAGGTATCCTGACTTGTTGGGAAGTCAGGCTCTACCTAAAGCTGGGGTATGGGGAGGGGTGGTCTCTCTGCCAGATGCACCAATCCTGGGGCTCTCTCAGCACTGGTGCAGCTGAGCTCTGCTCCACCCTCCCAAGGGAGCTTCCCAGTAGAGGTATATAGCACAAATTCCAATTATTCTTAAAAAATACAAAACAAAAAGCCCAGAGTCAGATACTAGGGGGTAAAGGCTGAAGGATCAGAGCAGTGTACCAGCCACTAAAGAGACCCTTTACCTTGACCAGTGTTCAAACCGAAGGGGCGATCCTGTCCTCAGACTGTCTCTTCCCATCTTATATTCCTCTCTCTTCCCAGCCACATCCCTATTGTCTCCACCTCCCTGTGCAGGGATTAAAGGCATGGGATCATAAGAACTAGGATCACATTTGTGTGAGCTGTTTCTCTTTTAGACAAGATTCAATCTCCTCTAGCCCAGAGTAGCCTTGAACTAACAGAGATCCCTCTACCTTCGCCTCAACTAGTTCTGGGATTAGAGGTGTGTGCCACCAGTGCCTGACCTCTAGTAGTTTAGCTCTGCACTCTGATTTTCAGGCAAGCTTTATTGGTTCAAACAGAAACTAAGTATCACTACAGAGAGGTATCCATTTCTTCTGTTCTGCTCCCCTAAGGGAGTATCTCAGCAGAGGGATCCATTTCTTCTCAGCTCTGTCCCAAGATGCTATTTCTGCTTCTATGTGAAAGGGGAAAGGCCTGCAGGAAGGCGGTAGTCTCCTCTCCTCAGACTCCAGTAAAAAGTTGATACTCACCTGTCCTGAGAACTTTCTGCTCAGCTTACTCTTCTGCTTACTGCAGAACAGGGTCACCATGGTAGACAGGCAGTGATGGCTGAGCCTGGGGAGGGCAGCGAGTCTTCCACACACAGCAGCATCATGCGATCCCCTACAGACATCAGCATCAAGCCTTCCAGAGCCTGGGTTTCTTTCTCCAGGACACACAGCACTAGGTGTGTCAGTCCAGGGCCCACACACTCACCTGAGGGTCATTCTGACCACCTCCTTCCTTCCTCCAGGACTGTCCTTGTGTTTTCTTTTGGGTAGAAGGGTCTCAGGGGACAGATAAAGCATAAGTATCCATGGGGGGTGGGGGTGGTATTGGGGTTGTTTTCCGTGGGTGTCCAACCCTTTTTAGAGGGTCCAAGTGACTTGCTGGTATAGCCCCTATAGATGGGGAAGCTGGGAACACAGAACCTTTTCAGCTCCTGCGGGCCACTCAGGACCCTTCTTCCTGCTGCCTGTTTGGGAGGTTGCAACTTGAGCCTGATCCAGGAGCCAGACATGTGGCAGAGCAGTACAGGTCTGGTTCCTCTGCTGGGAGCAGTGACAGAGGAGGGGTCTGACCCAGGTCTGGGTACCAGACTGTGCGGATGAGCGGGGCTAGCTGGGGATCTGGAGAGAGATGGCAAGCAAAACCTTAGAAGCTACAGTCTGCAGCATAGAGCCCTGTGATTTGCAGCAAAAGCCACCAAACAGGAGGAGTCAGGAGGAGCAAGTCCAGCCCCTGGGATGCATCTCCGCACTGGCTGAAGGACTCTGGCTCAGCTCCTTCCCCAGAAGTCACCCCTGGTCCCGACAGCACCACGCGTCTGGACAATGGAAAGCTGAGTTGCTTTTGGTTCTCAAAACCAGTGGAGCAAAGCACGATGGGTCTCACCTGTAACTCCAACACTTGGAAGGCTGAGGCAGGAGGACTGCTGTGAATTCAAGGACAGCCTGGACTGCAGGACAGAGTGGCATGCTGACACCCAGAGTAGGTGCTCATCCTGGTGGGCTATTAGCACAAGTCTTTGGGACCTTCCTGAACATCAAGCTGGACGCCTGCTCTCCAATCTGCCAGGCTCTGCTAAGGACAGGGAGGCGCTTCACTCTGCGTAGACACCTGATCTCACGGGATGAACTAACATGAAACTGCTTCAGCATCAGGGCGCACTTCGCGAATCCTGGGCCTCCTGACACCTGAGGAAGGTCTCCTTGACAAAGTGAGCTCAGAACTCAGGGCCGGCCTCTTGCTCATGTTTCTTCCCCATGGCAGAAAATGGCGCTAATGGTTGTGGGCGCATCCCACATGGCTCCCAGCACAATTGGCAAAATCTCCGAGGAAGACTGGCAGGTGAGGTCTATCTAAGCCAACTGTCTGCTTTGGATGGATCCATCTGGTCAGGATTCCAGGTCTGGGCAAGTTGACCAGGACGGCATGTGCTGAAGGCCCTAGGGAAGGGGGGCAGAGTGAAGCAGGCAAGCTAAGCCTCCCCTACACCTGACAGAGGTGGGTCCCATTTCTGGAACACGATCACCAAAGTTCCCCCAGTCAAGAAGGCACCATCCTCCAGTTCACTCGAACAGACATTTATTGAGCACCTACCAAGTGCAAGGCACTGTTAGGTGCCACAAGAGATACAGAGTGACCATAGGGTCCCTGCCCGCGAGGAGCTCACAGTCTAGAGGGAGGCAACACAGTACACAGTTGGCTGCAGCTACACCTGCTGGAGAGGCAAGAGCCAGAAGCGAGATACCAAGTGCTGTGGGGGGTCACAGAATACCACAGGGCTGCTTCTGTTCAGGGCACAAGACTCAGAGCTGGGCCTTTGAGGAGGAGGGCTGTAGGGCAGAGGGCCATTTCTAGAAGAGAAATAAGCACGGATAGGGCCCCTGGGAACCCAGATCTGGGTGGCAGGTGAGCATCATGGCAGGGATAGACAGTGGATAGTGAAGTACGGCCATGGGGCAACAGCCATGGGCGCTCGGCTCAGAGGACAGGAACTCGATGCTCTGGTGGCAGCTGTAGGTCACTGAAGAGGAGAAGGACACAAAAACGGTCGTCTACATGAACCTGAATGAGCTCCCTGGAGTCTGGGAGAGGGGAGTTGTAAAGTGGCCTAGTGTTGAGGGACCCTTGAGAGAACAGTGTCACGGGGGATTGTGGGAAGTGGGGGGCAGTAGCAAGCTAAGGGCCAAGAAGGATACAAGGGAATACGTGATAGAAGATGACAGAACGGAGGCCAAGCTCCTGAGGTTCTGGTAGTCACAATCCCATAGGCTTAGTGACAGGATTAGTGTCACCACCACTGAAGGTGACATTAGGAAGGAGCGGTGACCTCCTACAATAAGTGCAGCGTCTCAAAGTGCAGTTCCAGGCCACTAACTGGGAGCCACTCAGGATGTGTGGAAGGGACAAGCCTCCAGGCTTTCCTCTACCGCAGAGCCCACACCTCAGGTGTGTGATAACCTGCATTTTAGCAAGGGCTGCCCTTTTCACTGGCGTCCTAAGGGTGGCCCAGTTTAAGAGCCGCCTGTGGAGAAACTGCATTAAGGATTGCCTTCAAGGAGAAGAAAGGAATGCAGAGCATCCAGAAGGAAGATGGAAGAAATAAGGCCAATGGCCTCCCTGTCTGTAGCTGTTACATTAACAATGAAACAGCAACCAGTGAATGCCCAGGCTCCTCCCATGAGGTGAGCAGAAGCCAAGTTTGCAAACTGGGGAGTGAAAACGTGGGAAGGTGGAGTAAAGCATCATCAACAAAATGGAGGGCGTTTTAACTTCAAGGATCAAAGGGAACAGGAAGGTGGTAATGCCAGTGAACAGTGCAACTAATGGACCCAGCTGAGATGGCTCAGAGTGCTGAGGATGGGGAAGCATTGGAAGAGATGCGAGAGGCAGGCTAGGACCAGGGTGAGCATGGTGCAGAGGCCACAGGGTCTGCAGCCATTGCCCCTACCAGAGGGAGGGACTCAGTACTTGGCAGTGGCAAGAAAGGGTGGAGTCTTCTTTCTTGCTTTACACATTCGCAAGCCTGTGTAAACACAACTCCATCCTGTCTCAAAGCTGAGCTTGCCAACCATGGTGCCACCACACTGGACGAGGACAGCTCCTGCGCATGCGCACAGCAGCTGGAAGTCCATCAGCTACACTAGTTACTTATCCTTTCAATCTCTGTAAGCATCAGATACTTGACCAATGACCAAAATGGTCAGCCTCGGCCACGTTGACCACCTCACCCAATTGTCAGGATACACAGGAGGCAGAGGTACTCCACATACGGAGGAATGCCAAGACACTCCACAGTTCACTGTGGAGGCACTGAGGGGTGGAGGCTGAGCATCTACAAGTACCTAACAGCAACAGAGCTTGGGATGAGGCAGAGAAGCAGGTCATGAGCTTCCTTCGGTGGCTGGATAAGTGGGATTTGGATGCTACCCCTAAAGGTGATGAATTTCACAGAGAGTCTAGAATTATATTTCACATTGTAATCTACACAGTAATTAATGCCTCTCGATTCCCTCCAACTTTTCTTCCCTCCTATATGGGGAAGGGGACATGGGCAGGTATCTCAGAAACAATACTAAGAACACAGAGGCTACACAACAAAGTCAATCTGCCTGGAGAGTCTGGGAAAGCTCGTGCTCCTTGCTCCCTGCCAGCATCAGGATGTGTGGCCCCTGTGCTCTACAGAGCACCCTGACTCTCCTGGTTCCCGGGAATGCTGGACTGGGACTGAGTAGACCAGGAGGTCCTGGGGACAGCTCCACCTTGGCACCTTTACTGTGCTCAGAAGCTGGGGCACAAGGCTGTAGTGAGTCTACTCCTGGACCTTGCAAAGTCTGTTTTCTACTTTCACTGCCTGCAGGTCTCAAAAGCCCAAGTGACAGATGACAAACAGCTCCCCAGCATGTTGCATTATCAATGAATTCAGGAGAACATGACTGAAGTACAACCGTGACCACCCAGAAAGCTCTGTATTCATCTCC
This sequence comes from Microtus ochrogaster, assembly GCF_000317375.1. Lineage (NCBI taxonomy): Eukaryota > Metazoa > Chordata > Mammalia > Rodentia > Cricetidae > Microtus > Microtus ochrogaster. The sequence goes on from NW_004949113.1 coordinate 3,007,654, forward strand.
TGAGGTATGCAGGGATCAAATGAAACCAAGTATATGCATGGTGACAGCATCCTGGGATCTGCATAGTCCCTGCACCACAGAGAACCAACCAGCACTACATCCTCAGTCACTAACTGTGAGACCAGGAGAAAGACACAATCCACAGAGCAGTGGAATTGACCGTGAGGGCTGGGACACAGCACGGATGGAAAACACAGAGCCCTTAAAAGGTCTAGGTGAGAGTCAAGATGCTAAGAATGACCAGGACATATTTCACAGACAGAACTCAAGCTACACTGAGAAGAGACGATACTGAGATAACTGGTTCTGAGAGACTCAGGAAGAGCGCCTAAGAGATTTCTAAAATCTCTTAGAAGACAGAAGAGGGAAACAGCAGGGCTTTGAGACCCCTTCTGAAACTGCTCGTGCTCTTTATTGGTTTGGGTCATCCTTGAGAACAGAAAACTTTTTGGCAAAGCTGTACAAACTCCACATGGGATTCTTCCCCATACTGTGGGCTGTGGACTCATGCTGGCCACAGAAGGGAGCTCCTCAGCAGACTCTCCAATCCTACCTCACCTTCTGAGGTGACAGCAGCTGTGAAATCAGGTGGGGAGCATGGCGGCCTCAGCTGGGGAGGGCATTAGGGAGCTGGGCCAATCAGGGAGTATGCTGGGACTCGTTTCCCTTCTCTGTCCAGCGGAGAAGAAGGATGGGGGGAATGGACTGAATTGTCGCCCTGCTCTTCTGAGTCTGACTTTGTCTGTCGCTGACTACAGCCAGGCACCAAGTGCCATCTAGTGGCTCCACTTCTCCACTCTCACGATGGCCTGCGAGAAGACCCAGAGGAGTGGGCAGGCCAGCTCCAAGGAGGAAGGCAGGGAAGCACACACCACGTGAGTGGACAGAACAGATCACCTCAAGAAAATATACTCTAAGAGGGCTTGCTTTCCTTAAGGAAGCAATTCCTTTTTTTTTTTTATTTTTTAATTTTATTTAGAAAGGCTAACCATATTCATTTGTCAATTTTTCTTCAGCTTTAAGGAAAATAGTTTAAAAAACATAAAGTTGTAAATACACTCAAGAGTAACTGCTATTAAACAGTTCTGAACAGGCAGAAAATGTACTTTTCTTTTACAGAAAATGTTCAATCTGTAATAGCAGCATAATTTATATATAGAAAAAAGCTGGCTTTGAAAATCCAGACTTTTGTATATATCAAACACATCCCTTTCTTCTCCTACCGAGAGCAGCACTGTGCACTCTGGAAAGCTTCTCCTCAGTACGGGACTCCACAGTTGGCAGCTCCCTTTGGTCCCCATCAGCAGTGGGCTCTCAGCTCTTCAGTCCAGTACCAGGGCAGAAAGGGCATTCAGGTCTTTCATGTATGGATGAGCTACCAGGATCTGGTCGATCTTCAGTTTTTGCTCAGAGTCAGGGAAGATCTTCAGCAGGGCCGCCCTCAGCTCGCTGGTCTCTGCGGAAGATCTCTGTGCTGGTACGAGAAGGTTCTGCTGCATACTGGGAACGGTGGCCAGGGGTGTGAAGTGGGGCTGCTGAGGAAGCCAAGGGCCTGAAGAGGCTCCCTGGTTCCGGGATGGAGGCTGGTGGCTGGTGTTGGCTACTTGGGTGTTGGGGCTCCGGAAGCCAGGATCGAACGTGCCCACATCTGGCAGGGCATTGAGTAGCGGCTGCATGTCTCTGTGGATAGTGACCATGGAGAGAGCGGCAGTGAAAAACCCTGTAAAGCATGTACGGCTGACATTGAGGATCTAGATGCTAGGTAGTTTCATGTTTTTTGAAGGCCACAGAGCCAAGGGGATGTGAAATCAGGCCCCACAGAGTGGCTCACAGGGCACCCGCCACCATTTCCAGACCAATGAGGGAACAAGCACCTCTGGGACGGACAGCCCCTCCCAGTCTGCTGTCTGAGGGTGGGCCACAGTTGTTGCTTCTGCAAGGTTCCTGCTCAGCTGGAGGGTTTTATTCTAGGCAGTGTCAGCTGACTGGGGAGAGGAATCCCTCTGGGCAGAGGCAACTCCACGAGGCTCCTAGAATCCCTGTCTCCAGTGAGGTCTGGGTGGGGCAAGTGTGCTCTGAATGCCTGTGCACGTGGTGTTGTCTAGGCATCCAGGGACACCTGTCCTGCTTAAAAACTCCCACCAATTTCATCTGTAGCTGAGACCTGGGGCTAACAGTGCCATCAACGTCAGAAGCTTGACAGCCTGCAAAAGCTCCATTAACATTAGCGGCATCCCCTCTGGAAGGAGTGACAACCAGTAGCCACCACACACTTTGAAGATGATACTAGGTGAGAGGGAAAAGGACCAGCAGGGCTGATCCTGCCACCAGACTACTGAAGGAGTGGAACAGGCAGCAAAGAATTCACTTCTAGTTTGACCTGGAATTCAGCTTAGCATGGGGCCCACACATAGCCTCAAATACAGGCCTTGAGGCCTAAAACCCTATGAGGATTTCCCATAGAAGATGTGGGGTTGAGGGGTTGGACTGGAAAAGCCTACAGCAGGTTGCCATGTCCTTGGCCCGAGTCAACGCCTTAACAGTGTGATAAAACCCAATGGCTCCCAGAGAAATGATAACAAGGCCACGACTTTCCAAGTGTGTCAGTCTCCACTGAAGAAGATCCCTGGGTGAAAATCAACCCACTGCGGTGCACCACCAAGTTCAAACTGATGATCCCAAAGGCTCAGGCTATAAATGACCAACTAGCAGCCTTGAAAGATGGGACAGAGTCTATGTTCTCCTTTTAGGTACCTAGACCAACCCCATGCAAAACCTGCCAGGAGATGCACAGAAATATAGCTCACTTTTGTTTTAAAACAAAGAAGGTCTGCCACTAGGTTAGCATGAAGGAGGCTGTGGTTAACAAAGTCACCTGAGAATTCTTAGCATAGACATAACCTCTACTTCTCAGTGGCAGACAATAAAGCAAGCAGGCTTTCCCATGCAGAGATGGTAAACAGTAGCTGTGGGCCCTCACCCCACCCCCACAGCGGTTCCTGAGCAGGACACAAGTTCACAGTAGCACTGGACACTCCAAAGAAACGGCTGCACAAAGTGCATGGGAAAGCATCCCACACAGAGATCCCGGGGTGCAGTGACCTACAAGTTAGCACCAGCTTGAAAACCTGCTTCTGCTGAGACCCTCATGAATGTCTGTGTGCTCTCAGAATAAAATGAAAAGGATCCCCACACAGGGCAGACCTAGACCCTGGCATATGAGGCAGAGGCAGAGGATCAGAGTTTGAGCTTAGCCTGCTGACTCAGAGGAAACAGTCTAAGGCAGGCAGGCAGGCAGGCAAAACAACACTGAAAAAGACCACAGTGAAGATTAGCCTTGGGCTGCTTCCGTGACTGGCTTCTATACCCGTCACATATCGCTAAGTCTAATTATGGCCTAGAAGACATTCAAGTGACATTTCTAGTTTTCAAGGACAGCATTTGTTGCAAAGCACAACATTTGGTTAAAATAAAATAAAAAAAAAACAAACCTTTGACATACAAGGGACATACAAAGAAATACCTAAGAAAGCCCTCCTTTCGAAGAAATTCATCTAGCCGAGGTCCGTTTCTTCCCAGAGGGTCATCAGGAACCATAAATATGTCCCCCACGAACGTGTACTGAAGCAGCCTACAACACAGAAAGTCACAGTGCTGACTGACCATCAGTCCCCTTCACTGCTGAGGAAATGGAACACTCCTCACAGGAGACACCCCGTTTTGGGACAATGGTCAGCCTGAACATTCCCAGTGCTATCTGCCTGGAGAGGAAGCAACCCCACACACAAGTGAAAGCGTTCTAACTTCTGTTGTGGACAGAGTCCTGCGAGAAGCTCCTCTCAGCTGCCCACAAGTCTCATCCAGACGCCAGCCAGGTAGAAACAGGTAATTCTGTTTTCTACCAGATGAGAAAACACGATTAGAGACATTCAGCTTGGGACTCTGCAGGTGTGCCAAAGTGAAACTGAAAAAAAAAGAACATGTTCATAGGCACACCTCTGATTTGGAAGAGAAAACATCGTCCTCAGCAGAGAAAGCCAAGGTTGACCTAGTATTACTCATCCAGGATAGGGACCTGGGCCTGCTCAGCAGTAAAGTCTTGCTGGGAACACGGAACACCGTAGGGTCTAGAAATAAAGAACTGACTGGGCATGGTGGTATATGCTTTTAATCCTGTGACAGCTATGTAGTAAGCTCCTCTCTCGAATAAATGAATAAACAAAATTAAATTAAACTTAAAAAATCCTAGCATCTATGTCTGTGATGTACATTTTGGTATCCAAGTTGCTTCTGTGAGGTGAGGTCTAAAAGCAGTGGGTTGGTGGGAGCCTCCTTGTGTGCAGACTGGCGTCTAGCACAACAGTGCCTGAGAAGTTCAACAACTCATCAACTGTGCCCACCAGGTTAAACTTTCCTCCACCCATTACCAAGACCTTCTTAGCAACACAGAGCTCAAATATCTCAAGTAATTCACTTTCATCCAAGAGTCTGCAGCAAAGGTTTGTCTTTCTTCTAAAATTTTAAAGTTACATTGTTTCCTTATTTATGTGCCCACAACTTTGGTTCTCTCTTTCCTGTGTGGTTCTGGAGACTTCCAGGTCCTCAGGCTTGGCACATCTCATCAGCCCAAGCTTTCAGAAACCCTGTTCGGACGTAGCAAGCTATAAGTCTGAGACAAGAGCCAACTGTGAAATCCGAGAGACACGCGTGTCTAGATGTGTTGCTTACCCGCACTGCCCTGCACATTCCCTATTTGCTTCTTGTGGGTAGCAGCCACTCGAGTGTCAAGTCTTCGGTGGGCTCATGGAAGCCAGCATTCACCGCTCATCAGCAGTTCATGACTGACACATTCACAGCGGCAGCAACAAGGAAAGCTGCACGCTGAAGTCATCGAAAACACCAGCCATCGAAACTAGACTTGCCCGAGCCCGCAGTTAGGTGCCCCCTCCCTCGGCATATTGTTTTTGTGCTACGCTCCTGCTGGAGTCACAGCACCCAGAGCTGACACTTGAGATGGCTGAGGTCCCCGTCTTCCAGGTGCTCCTAGGAGCCCCCTTCACCCTCTCCTGGGCCTACCACCAGGCAAGCAGCACATCAGACAAAATGCAGATCACAGCAAAGGAAAACAAGATTACCTTTTTGTAATAATTTCTCTCCAGGACACCGACTCAGTCACGAACTCTCTGAAGTTATCATTTGTTACAATTATGCCCCCAGTTTTGTCCGCTAAGTGTAGCAGGAACCTATGGTTACAAGAGAGTTCAACATGAGCAAACAGCACGCCCCGCTGAGAGAAGCTGGGCTATAATGAAATAAAAAAATAGCTGCTTTAAACAAGGTTGGATACACAGAAGTTAGGTCCCGTCAACTGAAGATGGATAAAACAATAAGCATCTCTGGAATTAGCAGTGGGATTATAAAACAACTTTTTTCATGCAGTCTAGTTCTACAAAAAAAATAATTTCAACTGATTCCTACATTTTCTAGAACAGATCCACCATAAACCGTGGTGACAATGCATGAAGACCTGAGCCGAGGACAAGCTAAAGGTAAGGGGCCTGTGAGATACTTCAGCTTTCAGTTGTCAGGGTTAGTTGACAATCAGCTCTGCAAATTTTTTCAAAATATTTATCTATCTATCTATCTATCTATCTATCTATCTATCTATCTATCTATCTATTTATTTATTATGTATACAATATTCTGTGTATATGCCTGCAGGCCAGAAGAAGGCACCAGACCCCATTACAGATGGTTGTGAGCCACCATGTGGCTGCTGGGAATTGAACTCAGGACCTTTGGAAGAGCAGGCAATGTGCTTAACCTCTGAGCCATCTCTCCAGCCCAGCTCTGCAAATTTTTAAAGAACAATCAATTTTCTGCTTTGCGTCAAGAAGACATCATCATTTTGGCCTAAAGATAGATAGATTCGCTCAATTACAAAAGAACGCGTGGTGATGAGGAGCCGTTTGTGATTTTAAACAAGTGGTAGTGCTGCTGGGGTCAAACTAAGGGCCTGACAGGTGAGGCAAGCACAAGTGGGGGCACAGTAAAGAAACCAAGATGGCTGCTCCGTGGGTGGATGGCTGGGGGAAGTTTTTACATTGTTGGATAGGAGAGAGAGCAGCCAGATGCATCTGGAAGGGTCCAGAGCAGAGAGAGAAAGCAGACTGGCTGTGGATACTTCTCAGGTGTGTTGGAGGGCAGGGGTCAGTGGAGACATGATGATAAAGAGAAGCTGAAAAGAATAAATATCGAGAGGGCCTTGTTTGCCATTCCAAGAGAGTGGTCCCCAGTCTGGAAGCATAGTGCAGGGGAGAGGGAATAGTGAGATTAGCAGGGGGCTCGGATATTCATAACACATACAAGTCACTAGGGACTGGAGGAGCCTGGAGGTTAGTTTTGGGCTTGCTATGTAACCACAGACATAGCCAAAGGAAGCGGCTCTTTCTGCTAGGCAGGAATGCTGCACATGGGAGCCTTCATCTCTGACAGCACTCCTTCTATAATCCATCGTAAGCAGACTGTATGACCATGACTGTCATTTTGGGGTCACCCACAACCTTCTGGAGAAATGGGGATCCCTTTGGAATCTAGCCCTATGTGTGAGAGGGTCTTAACTGTCCTAGGTCAGCCTTGAACTAAAGATGACCCTGACCTTTTGGTGCTGGGATTTCAGGTGTGTTCCAGCACACAGGGTCTCATGTACACACAGTGATGAAAGAGAGTAAGAATTAAGTATTTTGTTTTGTTGCTGAAGATAACCTCTGTCTAAACCCTCTTAAAATATCTGTGAGTAGCCAGGCACAGCGGTGCACATCTTTAATCCCGGCACTTGGGAGGAAGAGGCTGGCAGCTATCTGTGAGCTTGAGCACAGCCTAGTCTACATAGTGAGTTCCAAGAACAGTCAGGGCTACCTACTGAGAAACTATCTACAATACAAGACAAAACAACAAACACTGTGAAAGGAATGGAAGTGTTATTTCTTGAGCACGAACAAAGACAGTGAAACAAAAGCCCCAATCACTGGACTCTAAGGTGCAGGCAACCGCTCGTCTTCACGGTGGCAGCGACTCCTAGGCGGGACTGAAAACAACAGATTCCTAACTCTTAGGAACTTGGGGAAGTTAGATTTGTTTTTATTTTCACCACCACCCTCACTCCCCAACAGGAACTCACAAATTCCAGGCTAGCTTAGAATTCACTATGTAACTGAGCATGACTTTGAATCCCTGATCCTCCTGCTTCTACCTCTAAAATGCTGGGATTACAGGTTGGAGCCACCACATTTGGCTAAGGTCCTTGTTAATAAACATTTCAGTTCACTTCTAAAGGGCATGACTTGTCAACGGTGCTATGGACTGTCAATAAAAGCAGATAGTGAGGCTTCCCACCAGGACACACAACTATACTCTCTGAAACCCAGAGAGCAACGTAAACCAAGAGGAAGTTTCATCTGCATGCCTGTTCCTGGGTTCGAATCCCTTGGCTGTGAGAAAAAAAGCTGTGGTGGTAGAGGCCTGAAGGCTTTTCCTGTGCCTACTGACCTACTTGCTTTTCCAGCCAAGCACTTCGGGGTTCCTGAGCCTGTGGTGATGCGGACAAGAACTGCCCTTCCAGGACAGATTCCCAGGAAAGCTCCCAACCTGTGTGCTGCCCTCCCTCAGCTTTCCTCACACCGCTCTTTGACAGTTCCTTGAATGCACCCCATCTAAGCTCATCTCTTTCCTATCGGTGAGGGAATGTCTGCAGTGCTCCTAGATCACCTCTTTCCCATTCCAGCACATAGCAGTGTGGGTAACACGTGAAGCACTGTCTTCACTGGAAGGGGTGGGAACACACAGAACAATGCAGAGAAGGGGCAGACAGCCCAAGGGCAACAGACACCATGCTTGTCACTACTTACACGACAACACCAGAATAGAGTTGCAAAAACTACATATCACCGGGGAAGCTTGGAATCCAAATTCCTCCTTTTGGGAGGTGGGAATCTCACCAGGTAACCCTGGCTGGCCTGAAATGCAGAGATTCACTCAGATCTGTGATTTACATAGTGAGTTATAGGACAGGGCGGCATGGTGAAACTCTGTCTCAAGGAGGAAAAAAAAAGGAAAGCCAACTACATATATCTGCCTTTTCTCACTTCAGACATACTTTACTAAATTAAATAAAATCAAACTTAACACAATGGTGTCTTCTGTGCCATTCTTAACCTCATAGAGTATATAAGCTTAGTAGTGACTTTGATCACGAGTTTTAAAACTGAGCAAGCAGGTCCCTTCAGAGTGCACACCAGCCTGGTGGCAGGCAGCTGGCTCCTCACCACCCCCACTCCCACCTTGGGAAGGAAAACAGCCCTGCATACCTGTCATCATGAGAAGCGATCCGTTCTCCAAAGACCATCCGGGCAGGAGTTAAAGATAATATTCCAAGCTCCTGGAGTTGGGTTAAGAAGTGCTGTTCTGTTTGTGGAAGAAGTTGATGTGGGTTCAGTAAAGGCCATCTTTCCCGGATGTGTAAACAAATGGACGCAAACCCAAATACTTCACTTGGGGACTTGCAGAAAACCTCCTTTTCCTACTGACTCAATTTTACTAACTACCAGATCAAGTAGAAAAAAGAAAATCAATTAAGACTCATACTAAGACAAACCCTGCATAGGAACTGACTGGGTAGTTTTTAAACACACAAACAAATATTAAATTCATTTCCTCTTGAGACTAAACCATAAGCCTGTAATTTATCAATGCTGCCCTCAAGAACTCTTCCAAAGGTATATATGACAGGTAGAATACAGAAAGAGAAGTGACAAGAGTCCCCCAAAAGTGGGAGTGTGGAGGGGAAGAGCCCTCTAGATGCAGAGGCAGCAGCAGGAACAAACCGCTTTGCTCCAGTCAGGAAAGGCTAGCCTTCTCTCCCAATTAGTCTCAGTTGTCTGTACAAGCCCGATTGTCCCAGGCACACTAGTGACAAGAGGGAGGGCTGATGCTCTTCTGTGGGAAAGCAGTCACAGGCAAGAGAAGCTGAGACCTAAGATTCCTGGGTTTGCATTTCCAACCAAAGCAGCTGCCAGTGACCTGAGCTGACCTGCCCACACTGGGGTTCCCTACCTTGCAGCTGCCCAGTGCACATGCAATAAGACTCTGCTAGGCAATGAGTGAATCCACCTAGCTCCTCCAGGACCTTCTGTTCTGACATCTCCCAGATAAAGAAAGCTGGGAACACTCGAAAGTGGAGTGGACTGGACTGGCTTCAGCATTAGACTTCACTTCCTGTTTCTGAGCTGGACAAATGTTCCCCTCCGCCCCCTGCTACCTCTCCTTTCTAGGAGCCCTCGTGTGCTGTGCCTGCCACAGCCATTTCCCCTGTTTGTCTATGATGACCCAGGACAAAAACAACCTTACGTTCTCTGGAGTATTTTACAACACAGTAAGTCCAAACTTCCTGTGTGGGGGCTGTAGGTTATGCACAAAGTACCCAATGGCAAACAGAAATGATTCCTAATAAGCCCTCAGACTACTGGAAAGATGTTATCTAAGGACAGAAAACTGGCCAAGTAACTATTTTAAAGAAACATTATTTAAATATTCCAAAGCCCAACCTAGTGGAGACACCTAACTTCTCACAGCAATGCTAGCCTTCTACCCTTCCTGACCACTCCCTTTTATAATACAACACTCGTCAACTGAGAGGCATGTCTATCCCAGGCCAGCCTCAGAAACTCTACTGTGCAGCCAAGGACAGCTCTGGTCCTCCACTCCTCCTCGAGTGCTCTGGCCCTCCACTCCTTCCTGAGCGCATTACAGGTGTGCACCACACCGAGTTTTCAACTGATAGTTTACCAGACAGAAACTATTCAGAATTTCGTCATTCAATCTGTTGCCCACATGTGTGATTCTATTCTAAGTACCTTATGTTGCAATTTGAAGCCAGTTCATTGAATACCTAACCAGAAATATGGAAAAGTCACTGGGCCTCACCTGTGACATTAGGATCGCGCCTTGTTCTCCACTGTGGGACAAACACAGTGATGTTTCTGTTGCCAAGCTTCCAAAAATATTCAACTGCAATTGCTATCCCACGGCAACTAAAGAACTTTTTCAGACCATGGCTGGAAGAAAGCAAGAACGATTTCATTAGGTTAAGGCATATGTAAAGCCTATGTTTACCACAGAGAACAATCATACAACAGAAACAAGACAGACATCTATTACTTTTCCAATGTGTTGTGTACTTTGCTGCTTTGCAGAGCCAAGTTAGACCTGCTGACTGAGTCCTTCCTGTATCTTAAGAGTCTTGGGTCTTTTCCTTGTATCTGACGAACTGAGTGTGCTGTTTTGGTGGAGGGCTGCAGGCTTGCTGTAATATCTGTTTATTATCACAGGGGTTTCCAGTATAGTCTACTGGGAAAACTACGTCTGTCTAATCATTGGCCTCTAAGAACCTTATCTTCTTTTTGTGAGATGTGGTCTCTGTAAGTCAATGAACTGACTTAAAGCATGTGATCCTCCTGCCTCAGCCCCCTGAAGTCTGACACACTGGGGTACACTGCACATCTAGCCTACTGTGACTCTTGAGTCATATCCTGGGGGGGGGGGGCTCTGCTGCTTGTTTACTGTGTTAGGGATGAGACCCAGGTCCTCACAAGAGCCAGGCTAGCACTCCACCACTGTGCTTCACTGCCAGCGTACGTCTAAGAACTTGGGAATTTTGTCACAGAATTTGTGGCTCAGTGGCTGTGACAGTGCCTGTGCTATGTGCCTGCCTATGGCTGAGGACAGGAATTTTAAACATGTGACCCTGCTGTACTACCACAGTGCCCAATGTCACTGCTACCTCTGGAGGATGGGTGAGTGCACCACCCACCTTCCAGGGAACTGAAAAGCTCCCAAGTTTATGACTTAAAAAGAACAATTAGAAAACAAGATTCAAACGAAACTGACTAGAACCATGGGGACCGTACCAAATGAATCAGAAAGCAGGGAAAAGGAAAACATGTAAGAAACGGGCCAGAAAGGGTCAATCTGCAAAGGTCACCACGGTCACTGTCCCACCACTCGGTTTCTGCCACAGCAATGTGACAACAGCCACACACAGCTGTAGATGGCAAATATGGCTGAGTTCCTAAGCACTTGAGACAGAAATGGGGCTGTATTTAGCCCAGTGTGTGACTTCTTGCTCAGAAGGCACACAAAAAATGTAGCTCCTAAGTCTGGTAGTACATTTCAAAACACAAAACCAGAGACTGGATGGAGAGATGGCGCATACTTTTTTCCCCCTAAACCCTAATCCTAAACCCTAACCCGAGATGGCGCATACTTAAGAGCACTTGCTGCTCTTGCAAACGGGCGGACGTGGGTTTGATTCTTAGCACGCATGTGGCAGCTCACACCATCCGTAACTCCAGGGGATCAGAAGCTCTTTTCTGACCAGGCATGTATATGGCACACAATACACAAACAGGCAAAACACTCATACACATTAAAAAAAAAATCAGCTGGCTATACCGCTCCACAGGCAAAAGTGCCACACGTGGACCATGGCGTGTGCATTCCCCCAACACAAACACACATAAACAAGTAAGCAAATATGATTAAAAAAAATAACCCTTTATTTTGCCTCAGGCAGTTAAAGAGAGGTGGGGGAGAGATGTCCTTCCCACATACATCCTCTGCCTGCCAGGACTGGCTTCCAGGTCCCCTCCACATTTGACGGATCAGAGAGAGCAGGCCAAGGCAAACTTCCCATAATACACATGCCAACCAGCTCTTGCTCTTGGGTGGTCTTGTCCCTACCCATCCTGGTTGCTAAGTCTCCTTTTGTATCTTCCCTAGCAGCCCCTCTGAGGGCTCAGTCTAGTCTCCTGTGAAGCCAGCCCTTCCTGTCTTCTCACCTCCTACCTTCTACTGTGCAGTGTATCAGAGTGGACTGTCGAGAGTGGGTGTGCTGGGGTAGACTCATTGCCCACACCTGGCCAAGGCCCTTCCACTATCCCATTAATATGATGCCAACCCTCTTTGCATTCCTGACCCTTGAGCCCAGAAAGGCTTGGATACACACGGGTAAGCTGCCAGGAGGTTGCAAAGAGTAGCCCACAAGTTCTCTTTGCTAGAGGATAAAGCCAATGCTTTTTCAGAGACCAATAAAGAAGAAACTATCAGCTGGGCAGTGATGGCACATGCTTTAATCCCAGCACTCAAGAGGCAGAGGCAGGCCTAGGTCTCTGTGAATTCGAGTCCCGCCTGGTCTTACAGAGCAAGTTCCAGGATAGCCAGGGCTACACAAAGAAACCCTGTGTTGACAAACCAAACAGAAAAAAAGAAACTATGAGATCTTATCCCAGAAAACACATGCAAGCAAACAAACCCATGGCCGATATAGTAAGGATGAACCATACCAGTATGACTTGTTACTGGTGAAAAAGAGGGAGTAACTGGCTTCTTGTTCTTAAAGAATAAGTACTCTAATTGTTTAATACTAAGGACAGGCCTGGAGTTAAGGCAGCCGGTTTTTGTTTGTTTGGTTGGTTTTTGCCCCCGCCTCTCAAGACAGGGTTTCTCTGTGGAGCTTTGGAGCCTGTCCTGGAACTCACTCTGTAGACCAGGCTGGTCTCGAACTCACAGAGGTCCCCTGCCAGTTCTAACATGAAGACCCTAAATCAAGAGCACACACGCACACAGGATCCAGCGAACCTGCTTGTCCTCTTCTTAAATCTTCAGCTGACCACACAGCAGGAATGGATGGGGACAGAGCTCCACTTGCGGTCAATGAAGAAAAGGAAGCCAAAGCAGATGGCAGGAATTCTGCTACCCTGGGTATCTAAGTTTAAAGCAACAGTAGAACAAGTAGTTTGCTGTCAGAAGCACCAAGGCTGCACCAGTTTTCAGTGCTCTCTACAGAAGATCACAGCATTTTCACTCTGAAGACTCCACAGTTAAACAGTGCTTCCAGGTTCGGCCTAGAGAATATGTAGATTTATCTAGAAAATAAAACTACAGACAAAGGAAATGAGGGCTGGGGTGTGATCAATATAGCATATGTGTGTGATCTGAGTTGAAGTCTCAGCCCCAGGAAGTGGGGGAAAAGAAGAACCAAACTGCTGTTATAATGTTAGACAGTGCAGTAAGAACTCTTCTTTTAAACCTGATGAAGTGTGTTTATCCTTGCTGCTTCTGGTCTCTATAATCGAGACAGGGTGGTGGACAGGGAAGTGCCAACTAGTGGTCTACCCTGACCTAGAGAACATATATTCACAGTGCACAGACTAATACCTTCTATTTTAGGGACCCCAAATAGACCCCAGCCTCACATGTAGGAAAACACTGAGCCTGGAGGGTAGGTGTGTCAGCTCTTCAGGGAGATCTAAACTCCTGCCCCAGGCCTCTGGAGACAAGTTAAATTACCTGGCTATTTTTCACATTCTAGCAGTCAGCCCACACGCTTCAGAGGAGAGCTGGATGATAACAGCTAGCTAGCAGTGGCTGTCAAGCCAGACAGGGCAGTGCAGGGAAATACTGTGGGAAGCCCTTTCTGAGTTAACCAGAAAAGCACAATTTCCTTCTAGCTTCCAGCTCATAAATTAGCCATGGAAGCTGCTCCAGAGAGACAAGCAAGCACAGTGGACACATGCGCAGTTCTGACAAGCAAATGGGCAAACCCCATCGACACAGACAGTCATCAAAGGAGACTAGTCAGGTGCTCTCATGCTGGGGTTTCAGCCACCACTGTGATGTTGGCCAGACACTGCAACCCTTTCCACTGACTCATCACCTGACTCATCCCAGTGACGACGGAAACGACAGAAAACACATCCCCAGCAGAAGGCAGGCGTTTCAGAACTGTTCGTGGTATATATAAGCTTCAGACCTCATGATGGACCAAATAAACAGCAATCCGGGGGAGAGGGGGTGCTCCTGGCAGCTTACCCGTGTGTATCCAAGCCTTTCTGGGCTCAAGGGTCAGGAATGCAAAGAGGGTTGGCATCATATTAATGGGATAGTGGAAGGGCCTTGGCCAGGTGTGGGCAATGAGTCTACCCCAGCACACCCACTCTTGACAGTCCACTCTGACACACTGCACAGTAGAAGGTAGGAGGTGAGAAGACAGGAAGGGCTGGCTTCACAGGAGACTAGACTGAGCCCTCAGAGGGGCTGCTAGGGAAGATACACAAGGAGACTTAGCAGGCCAGCAAGGGCTACATAGTAAGACTTTGCCTCAAAACAAACATGGCAGGTGCAGAGGCCCATGCCTATAATCCCAGTACTTAGGAGGCAGATTGGATCTTTTTTGAGTTTAAGGGCAGCCTGGTCTTCACAGCAAGTACCAGACTAGGGCTACATGGCGAGACCCTGTTCCAAAACAAAAGATAACACACAAAAGCTGTCAGGGCAGACTTCAAAGGTGGGTTAGAGGATTGGCAAGCAAGCTGAAGATTCCAGAGAAGACCAAACAGCCTGGCTTGCAGTCCTGCAGCTTACTGCTGTTAGCAGCCATGCTTCTGTGCTACCCTATGGCTGTGGACTTTAACAAGGGCAAGCCAGGCACCGTGGCTGCTGGAGGCACCTCATCAAACACACCAAGTTCATATGGGAGGTGTGTGGCTTTGCTCCCCATCAGCAGTGAGCTCTGGAGCTGCTCAGTGTAGCCAAGGACAAGCAGGTCCCAGAATTCATCAAGAAAAGGACAGATGAACATACAGCCACACCAAAAGCAAAGGGGGGAGAGGAACTGAGCAAGAGTTCTCGCCACCATGAGGAAGTCAACTGCCAAGATATAAAGTCCCTTCTTCCTCTGAGTAGGAAATACTTTCAGAAAACATAGCATGTATCTTTGATACATCCTGAAGTATTTCTGGATGACACCTGAGATCTCCTTTGAGGTACACAAAGGCTAGTGAGGGAACTCAGCAGCAGGGCATTTGCCTAAAGTCAGAAGAGCCTGGCCTCCACCCCCAGCGCCACAGGGGCAATAAACAGAATAAAGTAAAGAAAAATAAAATCCCATAAAAGTGGGTTTAAAGTTGCAAATGGAACAAGATTGGTCATGAACTAGTAATTGTTGGGACTGAGCAAGAAAACCCATAGAGAGTTGCCATACCTTCTTGTTATATTTCTTTGTAACTTTTAATAAAAAGAAAAACTAGCAAAATAAATAAATCATTAAGTAAAGCTGACTCCAGTTTCCACATTAACAGAGAAGGCTCACAACTGCCTGCAACTCTGGCTCCAGAGGATTCAATGCATTTGTCTGGCCTCTTCCAAGGGGCACCTGCAAACATGTGGAATGCGTTCACACAAATGCACAGCATATACATTTAAAAGAAAGAAGAAAGACAAGAAATAGAGGTGGCTGGAAAGATGGCTCAGCAGTTAAGAGAGTTTGCTACATTGTAGAGGACTTGGGTTCAGTTCCCAGCACCCTCACCTGGGTTCACAGCTGTAACTCTAGTTCGGGAGATCCACTTTCCTCTTCTGGCCTCCTTGGACAGCAGACATGCATGTGGTGGGCATATAAACATGCAGAAAAAAAACTCTCATGCACATAAAATAAAGATATGTGCCCATAATTTATTTTTCATGCCCGTAACATAAGCACTAGGAGGCTAGGGTAGCAGGATCGTGAGTCAGAATGTCGCCTCCCCAGCATCTCGAGATGAGAAGCCTACAGGGAGACAACACAGTGCTGGAGCATGTGCCCTCCTCACATAAGGACCCTGTCCAAACGTTAGGACCAGAAAGAAAAAGCCAAACGCATTCCTAAAACTTCAGGACATGATTTGACCTTTTCAAATTCCTAGAAAGTGGTCATACAGGCATTCAACAGAGAATATTATTCTCAGAATTTAGCATCTGTAGGAGCTGGGAGTGATGGCTCAGCAGTTAAGAAAGCCTTGAATTCCGTTTCTAGCACCCATATCAGGTGGCTCAAATTCATCTACTCACAGGGATCTGACATGTTTTCTGGCCCCCATGGGTACTACATTCATGTTTACAAATTGACTTTCAGACACACACATACACTTAATGAAAAATAAAAATAAGCCAGGTGGTCAAGAGGCAGAGACAGGCAGATCTCTGTGAGTTCAAGGCCAGCCTGGTCTACACAGCTAGTTCTAGAACACCCAAGGATACACAGAGAAATCCTGTCTTGGAAAATCTAACACACACACACTTTAAATTAATTACTTTTTTTAAAACATTTTTTTGGGGAAGCTGAGGCAAGAAGTACTACAAATTAGTAGCAAGCCTGGGCTCTAAGAGACTGTCTCACAAACAAAAGACAGCAGCGGGCAGCAACTCCATTATTGTACTGGGAATCTAACACAGATTTCAAAGTCTAGTTTATTTACAGTTGCACCCTAAGTGCCAGAGTGAGATGTACCATGAAAATATAGTCTTTAGCATCTCCCACCCACAGCAACAGGGTCAAGCAAAAGCTTAGAACTCCAGAAAACCAAATGCAAAACTCTTCCAACCAGCCAGGCGGTGGTGAGACACACCTTTAACCCCAGCACTCAGGAGGCAGAGGCAGGCAGATCTCTGTGCTTTCAAGACCAACCTGGTCTACAGAGTGAGTCCACAGAGAAACACTGTCTTGACATTCAAGACCAGCCTGGTCTACAGAGTGAGTTCACAGAGAAACACTGTCTTGCGTACACACACCCACACTCGCACCCAGCTCTCAGACGCTGCTGAGAGAACTAGGTAAAAACAGAATAGACTTACGTAATTGCAACATTACTCCCATCTATAACAATATGCTTCAAATCAGCTCTCCCTGGTTCATTTTTTAATTCCAGCTTGTACGGTGTTTTCAGGGTATCTCGAAATCTCTGAACCCCCGTAACGGAGGAATCCATATGCTCAAAGGCCCCTGCCCATCGTGTATCGGTAGCTGAAGGTAACAGCTGGGGCAGCGGTGGTGGGGAATAGTGTGGCTTAGGCTGAGGAGAGCTACAGCAGCCAGAACGTTTCTCACAGGCAGCCTTTGCATTATTGGGAAGCAAGGGTTCTGCTTGCTGTTGAAAGCCATTTTCAGGGACAGCTGGGCTTCTCTGGGGGTGACCTGTAGCTCCCCTCGAAATGAAGCTGACTTCTTTAGGACTAGAAGAGGCAACAGACGGTGGGAGGCCATCAGTCTCAAGGTCTACATTACAACTGTAGTTCTGGTTTGAGGCCCACATTTCATGTTTCTGTCCTACTGGCCCTGTTCTGAAAGAATTAACTCTGCAATTTGAGGTACATGGTTTAGAGTCTTTGAACGGTAACTGGGAAAATTTTTCCACCATGTTTTGCTCTGTGTGACTCTGTGTGTTCTTTGGAGTTGAATCTGCTGTGAGCTCATTTGTGCTGCTGCAGACACCTGCACTTCTCTGAGCGGCATCTGGACACACAGTGCAAGGTGCAAACACTCTGTCTCCTTGGAGCCTTTTGTTCTCTTTCTCAATCTCCTCCAAGAGCAGTAAGGGCTCTGTAGATGGCCCGTACTCCTTGATGACCTTCTCGACAATCTCTTGGGAGTAGCCCATGGTTCTGAAGAAGTTTACAAGGATGCTGTACTCCATTTCTTCCGTGGTGTCTTTCCCATCGGGGCTTAGATTTGGAGAGTTGGAAGCAGCAGTGTCACATGGGTCAAGGACTTCATTTCCATCTGAGGCCTTGCCATCTTGCAGAAGCTCCCCTTCTACAACATTCTCCAAGGAAAACTGCTTCTTGGTGTGCCTTTCTTCTGTATCAGAAGACCTCCTCTTGTGACAAACTTTGTCCATGGAAAGTGCATCTTCATCTGGATTTAGACCATTTACTGGGACAAAGAGCACATCTGCAGAGCTAGGAAAGACTGCATCCATTTGTTTTGTGAGCTCAGAAACAGGGGTCCTAGCTTTATTTCTGGACTCTTCTTGTAAAACACTTTCCTCTCTAGCAATACTCGGTCCTGGGGCAGCATTCTGCATCAACTCTGGAGGTTGAATATCTCCAGTTTTAATGACATCATCATCTTCTGCTTCAAACAGATTCTCTTCACCTTGTGTGAGACTCAGTAGTTCTTTTTTCAAGGAAGTGGGCAAAATCAACAAATCCATTGTATAATTGTCAGCATGGGCTTCAACAAACTGTCGGAATTCCCGTTTGATTTCTGACTCCTTCTGACTGCTGGGCAGGTTCTCATTATTCTCGAAGAGCTTTACAAACTGCTGAATATGACTCCTGGCCATGACCACAGCCTCAGCGCTTCCTCTGATGCCAAGAAGCCCGAAGTCTAAAACGCAGAGGTCAGCACAAGTATCCTGAATTAGGCTCTTTAAAAACAGACTCTGTGCCCCTACAAAAATGCAGTGCATGGCCGTGGGGTAGCATTCTCTCTCCTCCAGTTCAGGCTCACAAATTCCTTTGATATATTCCTGTAAAGACAAGACAAAATTAGACCAATTTACCAGATTCCAACAATAGCAAGGCTGACTTTTTAAAAAAAGAAAAAAAAACATTAAGCATATTTATAATTTGGAGTAAAATTCCTTGACTTCAATAAAAATAAAAAATTACAGCTTGGACCTTTTGTGTGCATGTGTGTGTGTTTCATTCTAAACTATTTAATCATCTCTAGGGGAACTGAAACTTTGTATATCTACAGAGTGGGAATTCATAACCTTTCACTATGTCTTCCACCGTGATCTTAGGGGGTTGCCTAGCTGCACAATGGATAATCCCAAGGCTGGATTCATTTACATCTAAAGAAACCTTCTCCTACCCAGTCATTTCTCACAAAGGGACATATTTGATGAGATCATCAGATCAGTGAGCTACAAGAGAGCAAAGCCTGCACCACTACTGCCTTTGGTTTGCAGATTCAACAAAAATGGTCACCCCGCCTCCAGGTTCCTTGAAGACATTTAGAAACAGTAAGATTCAAGTATAACCAGAGAATAGTAACAGGACTTCTACAGGCTGCCACTGGGAGCTAGTGAGATGATCAGCAGTGAAAGAGCTTGCTGCCCAGCCTGCTGATGACCCGAGGGATCCACATGGGAGAAGAAGATCAACTCTCTGGCCTCTACACACATGCTGTGGCAATATACACCCACACTTCCAATAAATAAATGCACTAAAAAAATGTTAAGGGAATTAGTTTCTTTAGCAAGTGGGATGCTAATTGGAACAAAAAAAATGAGTCAAGCAATTAAGTGTATGCAACACACACACACACACACACACACACACACACACACCCTCCCGGTGCAGTCTTGCTCAAATTACACAAGCGAAGTCCAGTTTCTTCAACAGCAAAGGCAAGAAGAGTGCAGTCATAGAGGGGTAGGGGAGTTAAAGTCCTTACAGGGTACCTCGGTACATGGTGAGACTGTTACTCAACAGGCAGTGTACTTCTGCATAGACACTGTAAAGGGAGATCTGCCTTACTTTCAACCCAGGGTGTTGCCAAAACCAGAGCTATTTAAAAGCTCTGCCTGGGATCAAGGGGATTCGTATTGGAAAAGAAGAAGTTAAGCTTTCGTTATTTGCAGATGATATGATAGTATACATAAGCGACCCCAAAAACTCTACCAAAGAACTCCTACAGCTGAT
>NW_004949113.1:3029129-3039268 GCF_000317375.1 Microtus ochrogaster
GAGGGGTACACCCACACACTGAGACAATGGGGATGTTCTATCGGGAACTCACCAAGGCCAGCTGGCCTGGGTCTGAAAAAACATGGGATAAAACCGGACTTGCTGAACATAGCGGATAATGAGGACTACCGAGAACTCAAGAACAATGGCAATGGGTTTTTGATCCTACTGCATGTACTGGCTTGGGGGGAGCCTAGGCAGTTTGGATGCTCACCTTACTAAAAAAGATTTGGAGAGATGCCAAAGTTTCTGAGTGCTTTGGAAATCACTGGGAATGTCAAAACTACCCTGTAAATCAGGTTAAAGTTGCTAAGCACATTTAAAGAACCTTCTATATCTTTCTGGAGAGAAGATGATGTTTCTAGAGGAACTTGAGAAGCTGAAAAATTTTGCAATATTCCCTGGACAGGGAAAAAATGTGTTTCTTGTGGGACAGATGGGAACTTTGCCAAAGACCCTTGATTATAAGAAGTGTCTTGCAATAAATAAATAAATAAATAAATAAATAAATAAATAAATAAATAAATAAATAAAAAAGCTCTGCCTGTGCAGCATCAGTCAGGAGCTCTTCCAGCTTGAACTTAGTATGCACTTGTTGTTGACCACGCCCCTTCAGTTAGAATCCATTCAAATATTTATACCTAACCTTTGTGCATTTACTTATACTTCAGAATCACAAAATCTCCACAAAGATGAAATAGCAGACTTTCACTGCTCCTATGAGTCTTGACTGCACTGGGCTTTGTTGTATTGAGGATGAAGCACAGGAGTCTTGTCTTTTGAATAAGTGTAATTTTCTACTATTTTTAACACGACACTTTGTTTAAACCAAATAACTGATTGTCTTACCTTCTTGAATATCCAAGCAGTATTAAATACTGATGCCAACAGTCTTAGAGCTCCAAGTGGGATCTGGGGATGTGGCTAAACTAGTAGAATGCTTGCCTAGCACACACCAGGGCCTGAGTTCAAACTTGTTACCCTATAAATTAGGCAAGGTAGTGCAGGTCTATAATTCCAGTACTTAGGAAGTTGGGGAAAGAGGACCAGAAGTTCAAAATCATCCTCAGGTGCACAGGGTTACATGACACCCTAACACAAACACTTCTCTCTCCAATTACTAATACTTGTTTGAACTTATGTTATCTTTACATACGGCTTTAAAAATATTTTTATAGGGGCTGGAGAGATGGTTCAGCAATTAAGAGCATTTCTTGCCCTTCAAGAAGACCCAAGTTTGGTTCACAACATTCAGGTCAGGCAGCTCAAAACAGCCTGTAATTCCAACTGTAGAGGATGCAACACCTTCTTGTGGCCTCTGTGGATACCTGTACACACATTTGCATATACCCACCTCTCTACCACATATACATAGATTAAAAAATAAGTTCTTTAGAATGAGAAAATGTTTTTATAAAGTGCTTTACCTTGAGCTAATATTTCACAAGAACTAACTTTTTAAAGATACAATACAGACTGCACTCCATCTATTTTCCCTAACCACTACATCTGCATGGTGGTACCCTAATAATCAGAACATTTGCATTGCACATGAGTCCACAGATCTAGACTAGTTCATCGCATGGTTGTATAAAACCATCATCTTGTGCCAATGTTTAGAATTATTCTACTACCACAAAGACTGCTCTTGTCTTTTTATGGCCACATCTACCACTTTACCCTCAATCTCTTGGTACTCAGTTTGTTTTTAAATTCATAGTTCTGTGACATTATTAAACCAATAAAAATGGAATTATTCAATATTTGACTTTAAACAATTTAGCACACAGAAAGTGCACAGGCCTCATTGCACTTGACTTGTACACACACATCACCTTTCTTACTGTACCTCTCCACCTCCTACCAGTCCCCAACCCCTCACTCACTCACACACACACTTAAATCCAGGTTTGACATGAGAATACATGGGGTTTTCTCTCCTCTACCCCATCCTCCTCTCCTATCCAGCTCCTTCAGGCTGACTAAAACTCCACTGTGCCGATGCACCACGTCTCCTCTGCCCATTTACCTGCGGGTGGGCATCTAGGCTGGCTCCACGACTCAGTTACTGCGAATGGTGCTGCCATAAGCAAGGATGTGAGTGTAGTGAGGTTGACTTTTGTCATATGATGCCCTTAAAACTTAAGATGCTGTTGTTGGAAGTGGTGGCTCATGCTAGAGACTGCAAAGAAGGGAGCGCAAAGCAAGAGTTTGGGGCCAGCCTCGGCTACAGAGCAAGGCCTGCCTCAAACAAAACAACACACCCTAAAGGAAAACAAAGCTGCTATGAAGATCCATGTTCAGGTTTTTATGAGTTTTCATGTCTCTAGGATCAATGCTGAGAGGCACTGGCTGCTGGTTCACAGGGTAAACACATATTTAGTTTTCTAACAAGCTACCCAACTATGTTTCAACTATGTTTCACTTTACAGTACCACCCAAATGTATGAAATCCAGTTTCCCCAAAACTCTGCCAATTTTTAAGAGCACTAGTTTCTATTCTTGACATTTCAGTAGGAGTGTGGCAGACCTTATCTAGGTCCCCACTGTCCTCCTGGCTAGTGACCCTGACCACATACCATTTGTCTTCTCCAGGGAAACATCTTATTCCTTTATCTCTAACTGGACTGCTTTTTATCACTGTGTTTTGAGACTTCTTTATCTTTTCTCGTCTTCTGTAAGAATGTGGCTTTCATCTGTTTTATATACACCAGTAGTTGTCTTCCCACATTTCCCCACTTTGAGGCAGGATCTTACGTAGCCTACGCCAGTCTCTACCATACTTGGTCTATGCGGCGTTGGAAATCGAACCTATGGATTTAGGCACGCTAGGCAGGAAGTCTATTAACTGAGCTATGGCAACAGACCCTTCTTTCGGTTATCTATGAATCAGCAGGATGTTTTGTGGTAACAACAAAAAAAAATCTTAAATTTTAAGAAAGATCTGTTTGTTTTTTTCCTTCACTAAGCTCCAACTTGTTACACCTCTCCTATGTCATCTTATACAGGTTTTATATTTAAGAGCGGAAGCTTTAGCTCAGCAACAGCATGTTTGCTAAGGCAAGCACAGGACCCTGACTTTGGTTCTCAACACTAGATGAAAGAGGAAAGGGTTTAAAAAAAAAAAAAAAGACCAAAAAGGGGGGGGGGGGCTGGTGCTGGTGGTGATGGAGAGCTGGCTCAGAAGTCACAAGTTTAAAAGCACTAGCTGCTCTTCCAGAGGACCCAGCACCTACAAGGTGGTCACAGCCACCACCAAACAGCCATGCAGGTCTACACAGTACACTTAACAGCCAAAACATGCTCTTCTCAGGAACCCACAGAACTATTAAGATAAACCTTATGCTGACTATGAAACAAATCTCAACAAATGTAAAAAGAACTGAAATTATGTAGCACAATCTGACCACAAAATGATCAAACAAATCAGTTACAGATCAGAAAAATTCCCAAATGGTTGGGAATTAGAAACTAAAGAACCCTTCTAAGTAACTCCGAGCAGGGGATTTCCTTTTTCTGTTCCTTTCTTTGGAAAGGTAGGGATCTTCAAACGAGTGCTGCGATGAACCCAGGGCCTTGGGCATGCTGGGTAAGTGCTCTGCTGCTGAGCTGCGCCATGGCGCCCATAGGGGGGTTTTCTTGGGAACACACTGAACTAAATGAAAATAATATGAGCTATCAAGGCACAACTGAAGCGGTGCTGAAAGACATGTTTATTTATTGATTTTATTGGCTATCCCAATAGTCTCAACAGAACCATGACTAGATCATCAAGTGAGCCTTGAACTCCGTGGTTCTTTCACCTTTGCCTTCCCTACACTGTGATTATGGTCATGGACAGCCATACCTGGCTTGAAAAGGAAATTTATAAGACATAAGTGCACATATTAGAAAACAATAAAAAAAAAACAGGCATGGGAATTCACACTTGTAAGCCATTTAGGAGGTAGCAGTGGGAGACAGCTGGGCTATCGTATGAAATCCTGTCTCTGCCTCCATGCCTCCCGACCTTTTACATGGTTCCCAAACTTATGTAACTAGTGCTTTATCCACTGAGCAACCTTCCCACCCCCACACGTGTAATTAAATACGCCAGGATAAAGGCTCTTGTTTTGTTTTCTTCCTGTGCTGAGAACCAAAGTCTGAGATGTGTATACATTAGACAAGTACTCTACCACTGACCTACATTCCCAGACTTAAGTTCATTTATTCTTGGATCCTGTCTTCTCCCACTTTTTGCAATAGCTGCCTCATATTCCATATACATACATTAAAAACCAAGCACACAATGTATACTTTTTGTTTTTAGCAATCAAACTCAAGTCTCGAACCCCTCCCCCCCAAAAAAAAGAAAGAAGAAAAAAAATTTCATCAAACACATAAAGATACCTGTGTATGAACAAGGGCTTGGCTATGAGACCAAGACAATAAAACAGAATTCTTATGACAGCTTCAGGGCTGCAAACAGTGTTCTGGGGCAGAGCCCTTGGCAGCATGAGGCCCTAGTTCAATCCTGCTTTTTTATCTTTGTAGCTATGATGAAATAACCTTACAGAAAGCAACCCTTGGGAGAAAAGGCTTATTTTATTTTAGCTCACAATTATAGGTGACAGTCTATCACAGCAGAATAGTCAAGGTGGCAGGGGCTTTGTAGCTGGTCACATCACGTCTATCAGAAATGGATGCATGCATACTTACCGGGGCTCAGCGGACATTCTCTCTATCATTCAGGACCCAAACCCAGGAAACAGTAACACATGTCTTAGGCTATATTCTTCTTACATCAACAAATGAAATCAAGACAATCCCCCACAGGCCAACCTGATGCACACAGTCCCTCACTGAGACTTTCTTCCCACATGATTCTATACTGAGGCTAGTTGACAATCAAGGGAACCATCACAAATCCTCAGGACAGAAAAAAAATTCACTTTCTAAAAAATACAAAATGATACTAAATTCACGAAACAGGAATCGGGATGTAAAAAGGAGAAGGAAAGAAATCAGAGTTAAGAGTTCTAGTAAATATAAAGTCAAGCATGGTACCTATGGCTACAATCTCACCATTGGAGGCTGGGGCAGGAGGATTGTCCCAATTTTATTGTAGCCCGAGATAGAGTGAGACCTAGTCTCAAAACACCAAATCAAATTAAAAAAAAAAAAAGAATGAGGAAGAAGGTCAGTAGTTAAGAACACATTCTGTGAGGACCCAAGTTTGGTTCCCTACACACATGCTGAGTGACTGACTCACAACCACAACCTATGATTCCAGCTCCAGGAAACCCAATGTTAGGGGTAAAGGCAAGAAGTCAACATGCCCAGCCTCTCTCCTAAGTAAGTTTCAAATATGCTTTTTTCACATATTTCACAAAGTATGACAAATTTACTACAAGAAGAATTTATAAATTTTATACTTTCATTTCTAATACAAGTTTTAAAAGCTAGACTAGATGAAGTTGCAGACATAGTGATGCATGCCTTTAGTCCCAGTGCCCTGGAGGCTGATGCAGAAGGAACTCGGAGTTCAAGGCCCACCTGGAGCTACATATACATAATGCACGCCAATCTCAAAGAACAAACAAAAATGAAGTAAAACAAAATAAACACAGGGTAGATTCCCTTACCACGATCAGCAAACAAATTTAACATACTCCAGAAAAAGAGAATTTGGAGGAAAATGAAGAAAAGGTCAATACTGTATTAAATGTAATTCTGTTCAAAGCATAGAAGAACTTGGTTTACACATTCACTCATTCACCCACTCACTCACCACAGCTATTAAAGCATCTAGCATATGTCAGGGACTAGCTGTGCAAAAGGTGACATGCATTTGTTTCATGAGAGAAAGCAAAAAGGGTATGGATTTGGGAGGATCTAAAAGGAGTTGGTAGAGGGGAAACAAACAGCAATCAGAATATAGCGTATGAAAAACTCTTTTCAATTAAAAAAAGAAAAAAACTTCTGTGTCTTAAGCTTATTACACTTCAATGCTTCTGTGTGTTTCCCATGTCATGCAACCAACAGAAAATGTAAAGTTGACCTTGATGTTGAGACCAGTAAGTAACCATGATTTATTTCCCTCCTCCTTCCCCTTTCTCCTGGGGTACGAAGGGTTAAACCCAAGGTCTCAGGCATGTTAGGCAGGTGTTACCAGGGAGCTGACATTCCCACCTTTGAGCAGAGATCTTCCCAAGTTGATGGGGCTGGCCTGGACTGCGCAGTCCCCCTCTCAGTCTCTGGAATGCTGGATCACAAGCATATGCCACCACAATCACTTCCAGCCACTCCTCACATGCTCACAAGTGTTCCTGGCAACTTGTGCTACTCAGAAAGGAGCTCAAACCAGAAGTGGGTAAAGCAACTACAGCGCGGCTGGCACCTGGGGAAGCCTTCCTCCAGCATGGCTCACCATTCTACCTCCTCCTGGAAGCACACAGCTAGGGGCTCTGATGACAAAGAGAGGACAGCCTGCAAAGCACAGGAAACTGAATGTGACCACCAGTGTGTGGAACCGAGCAGCTCTGCTAGCTACCTGAAGCATCCCCACACAGTCGGCAGATGCTCAAATCCACTAACCATTGCTGAGGTAGGGTAAGTAAACTATGAAGGCAAGGAAGCTCTTAAGATGCCAGAGTCAGGCACTGTGGCAAACCTGTCACCCAAATCTCCTTGGGCTACAAGATACCCTGACTCAAAAACAAAATGTTCTACAGTATCTCTAGGAAAATAAGTAAGATTTTTACTTATAGGCACTAATATGCATCCAATATCATATATACAAATTAAAAATACCCCTGTATAGCCTTAGAAAACAAATTCCTCAGCACTAATAAGCTACACATTTCCAATAGGTCTACATTATGTCTCCATTTCTCGTCTATGCTAGTAATAGACAGGTTAGGAATGCATTTTCCATATTCACTTTTCCCCCCAACTCTCTCCACTGTCTATCAAATACTCCTAGGAAAAAACAAAACACCAAAGTCATACTCAGGACCTACCCAAGACATGTTCCTGTGCAGAAAACCTGTCAGTCTCTGTATTTCAACAACCTCTAAAACTTTAAGCTTTCCAAGACAATTTATCCTTTATTCTTATCATCCCCCAAAGTGTTTTCAAGACCCCAATTACTTTTACTCTCATCCCCTTTACTCTTAGTGGAAAATGCACAAATGATATCAGAGACTACAGGCCAGTGTGTGTAAAGTCCTGCATGACTGTGTCTCAGCTACACAACAGCCTGAAGCAGGAGCACTAGATTCAGGACCAGCATGAACAATTTAGCAAACCCATCTCAAAAAAGAGATAGGAACACCAGATATGGTGGCTTTTAAATATAAGCACAGTTGAGGTTGGAGTACAGCCATGAATTCAACACTAGCCTGGGCTACAGAATGAAATCTTGCCTCAAAAAAGTAATATAATAAATAAACGTTAAAAAACAAAATAAAACAAAAAATTCTTCCTCCCCAGTTTTAAAGTCATGCCCTGATATGTCACCTTTCCCCAGGGACCAGACTCTTATTTAAGAGAGAGAGAGAGAGAGAGAGAGAGAGAGAGAGAGAGAGAGAGAGGTGTGGTAGCACATATCTTCAATTCCAACACTCAGGAGGCAGAAGTAGACGCGTCTCTGTGACGGGAGACCAGCCAGGTCTACACAGTGAGTTTCAAGGACATCCATGGCCAGATAGAGAGACTGTCTAAAAACAAGTGAGTGTCTGTGTGCGTGCGTGCACACACACACACACACACACACACACTTCTCTATAAGTTCACAGTGAGTATGTAGGCGCCTATGGAGAAAAGGGCTGATGATCTGATGATCCCCCAGCCCCCGTCAAGGAATCAAGATTGGAGTTATAGGAAGCTAGAGCCACCTAACCTGGATGCTGGGAACCAAACTTAGGTCCACTGCAAGAAAAGCAAGTGCTCTTAACCTCAAGTCCACATCAGGTCCTCTTCATTCCTCCTATCACAGTGTCTACACACATGCCTTGGGTTCCCAGTTTTATGCGATAGTTCCCTTTAGCCTTACTACCAGGTGTGAATGTATAGGGTAACCCAATCTTGGTCCTTCTTCACCTCCACAGTCTATGAAAACAGTAGCTTGTGACCCCATTTTACAGCCAACCACTTAAAAGCTGGGTTCTGTCTATTCAAATGGTATCACTTGAATGCAGACAGGAACAACTACACCAAAGTATTCCAGCTTGGGTTAAGAACATGACACTTTCCAGCAAGCTGTCCTCTGGTAAGTAAGCACGTCTCTTTTCACAGGTGGGCATACATGCTATCGATGGATATGGTCTGACACAGGTGCAGTTTCTTTCACTTTCCCAGCAAACAATAAATGAGCAAATCACTAGTCACATGCTGGGCTTTAGTCAGACTCTGACTCCGGGGTGTGCCTGGTGCACAGACGTCATTTTCAGGTAAACCAGGTACACTCCAGCAAAGTGGAAGTCACACTGTTTTAATCCATAAATATGCCACTTCCTGACCCAGACTGAGGAATACAACTAGTCTTGTTGCCCCACCCTCATCAGCGAAAGATCTATCTGCCTCTGGTCTCCCAGGACCTGAGTGCTGCTCCTCATCTAGGAAAGCTGGGTTGTCCAGGAGGTACGACTGAGTGCCTCTCCCTCTCCTGACTATGTCTCAAATCCTTTGCTATCACTTTCTATGACTCTCAGAGGAAGGTAGTTCTCAAATTATCTCCAGGTAGCTTTCTGTCAATTACACTCTTAGCCCCTTCAAGCTTCATTGGAATCAACTATAAATCAAACTTCTTTCTACGCATCAATTTTGTTACGCCCTCAATACAATAACTTGTCTACCCTGTTACAATATAAGAGGTGTTTCTGAAAGCACTCTAGAAAGCTTCCTACTGGGCAAGACCAGTTGTGAGCTATTTTGTGCACTGTGTGAAGGCGTATTGCTGATTGTTGTAATAAAAGGTGAATGGCCAACAGCTGGAAAGGCCCCATGGGGGGTTTCCTGGGGAGAGAAGGGAAGAAGAGGTGGAATCTAGATGGAGAGGTGGAAGATGGCAAGACATAAGTTAATAGACATGGGTTCATTTACGTTACAAGAGCTAGTTAGGAACAAGCCTAAGCTATAGGCTGTGCTTTCATAATTTGTAATAAGTGTCATTATTTGTGAGCTGGTGGCCCAAAGGAAAGTTTAACTCCACATAACTAATGCTCACATTCCAAGGGTTGTTCAAGACCTCTGGTTTCAATTAGCATGTACACTATGTCCTTTAACCTTTCCTTCCTCTACTCTTGTCCAAAACCATCATGTGAGGAATCAGAGTATGTATATTAATCTCTGCTTTATATACACAGGAGTGTCTTATTAAATTGTAATGTTTATCACAAGTGCAGTAGTCTGTACATTTCTAGGGAATGAGAACTGCTTTTAGCCATCAAATTCAGTGACTGTCAAACAGGCATAATTCTCTGTGGCATCTACAACATCAAGGGATATACCTGACTGTTACAGCTTGAGGAGATATTTCTGGCATCTCTGGCACCTAGAGGATGGAAGACAGATGTAGCTAATCATCCTACAGACATAGTACCTCCTCCTCACACACCCAAACTTTATGCCCCACGGCATCACTGCTGAGAAACCCTAAATAAATCACTTCATGTCTAACCAATACATATAGATGGTTTGGGATATGGACCAACATCTTGTAACAATGATGTGGCTAAACATTAAGATGTGGCCAAAATGACAGAAAGTTATGTGTGTGTCCCATTCCAACAGTAGAAAACTGAGTATAGTGATGCATGCCTGTAATCCCAACACCTGGGAGTGGAGCTCAAAGCCATCCTGGACAATATGATGCGTGAGTGCAATACCTACCTCAAAATACAAAGTTTACATAGCAAAATATTAAATAAATACTTCTAAGTGAGACAAAAATATGGCTTTTCTATTTCTTTGGCCTATTCCCAAATTATTTAATTTTTTAGAAACTATATCTTTTGTCTGACATACCACTTGTTACTAATCTTGCTACTAATTATAGTCTAGACTAGGGAGCCAGAGTTTTAGAAGCAATGCTTATAGCCAGTTCTCTCTCTCTCTCTCTCTCTCTCTCTCTCTCTCTCTCTCTCTCTCTCTCTCTC
>NW_004949113.1:3039696-3044351 GCF_000317375.1 Microtus ochrogaster
CAAAGCCACAGAGAAACCCTGTCTCGAAAAACCAAAAAAAAAAAAAAAAAGATCCATAACTCCAGTTATAAGAAATCCAGTATCCTCTTCTGCCCTCCAAAGACACCAGGCACACACACTCACACACACACCCAGACAAAATGTTCATACTATATACAGAAAAAAATGCATCTTAAAAAAAAAAAGTTCAAGGTCATCCTTAGCTACATAGAATTACGGGTCGGCCTTGGATACATGGCACATTGTTTAGAAAATTAATTAATCAATTAATTAAAATGTGTAACTTTGCCAATCAAAATGATAACTCTGTAAGTTGGTAGAAGAGATAGCCCCACTGAGTACAATTTCTTTGCTCTGTAAGATGTTATTAGGTACCCAATTTATTTTCCCACTCAGCAACTTCATTCCAGTATTCTTTTTGTTGTTGTTTTGTTTGAGACAGGGTCTCATTATGTAGACCTGGAATACACTAAGTAGACCAGGTTTGACCTTGAACAAGAGTTCTGCTTCCTGAGCGCTGATATTCAAGCAGTGATTCTTAACTTTCCTTAACACTGCAACCCTTTAATACAGTTCCTCATGTTGTGGTGACTCCCAACCATAAAATTATTTTTGGTGCTACTTCATAACTGCAATTTTGCTACCATTATGAATCTTAATGTAAGTATCTGTGTTTTCTGATGATCTTAGGTGACCCTGTGAAAGGGTCATTCGATCCCCAAATTCAGAGCCACTGGATTAAATGCCTGGTTCCAGTATTTTTTCTTCATCCACGTCCTCAAAGTTCTCTGAACTACATTTACGGTCCTGCTGGCTAGTTCTGGGTCATGAGCTCACTGCCTGTCTGAAAGTCCACTTGTAACTTCAAAAGGTGTTTTACCCTTTGGGAGTTTGTAGGATCCATTAAGACGCCCGAGTGCACTCACATGTTAGAGAAACTAGCCACTGTGACCCCAAAAGGCATCTGGTTACCTGTTTAAATACAAGCTTGTCTCATTTTTGCTCCCAGAATGAGTCCTCAGCAGCAGGAAGTCTTCCCTTCTCTGCTTCTTTCTTTGTTTCTTGTCACTCCTGGCCCTTTCCTTGAGATGGCTCTGATCTCAAAGGACCCTCCTGCAGCTTCCTGAGTGCTGGTGATTACAGGTGTACTGCACTGTCCCCAGCTCCGCTCATCCCCTTGCCAGGGCCAAGGACCAGTCTGCCAGTCTCAAATGCACATGGGTGTGTTCTCAGCACCTCTAGCAGCAATCTGACCTTCATGGTATGATCATGTGGTTGACTGTCCAGCAGATATTAGGATCTACTTTCAGATGAGATTGAGAGACTCTGGTTTGTGGCTGGGACAGCTCAGTGTCACAGCTCTTGCTCATATGAATTAGGCCCTGTGTTCCAAACCCAACATCACACAAAGAAGAAAAGAGCCAAGTATGGTGGTGCACGCTGGAAATCTCAGCACTAAGGATGAAGGTAGGATGGTTAGAAGTTCAAGGGTCCTGAAGGTATAGCCTTGGCTACATGGAGTTCTAGGTTAGCTTGGGCTATAGGAGACACTCCCCCCTTTTTTTCTTTTTTCTTTTTCCTTTCTCTCTCTTGATTTTTCAAGACAGGGTTTCTTTGTGTAGCCCTAGTTGTTCTGGAGCTTGCTCTGTAGACCAGGTTTGTCTTGAACTCACAGAGATCTGCTAGCCTCTACCATCTAAGGGGTGGGATTAAAGAAGTGTACCACCACTGCCCAGCAAGGAAGAAAGGAAGGAAGGAAGGAAGGAAGGAAGGAAGGAAGGAAGGAAGGAAGGAAGGAAGGAAAAAACAAAAACATGCAAGAAGGCCTATGTATCTAGATGAATGATTTTGACATGTCATCTATATTAAGGCAGAGAAAGTCACTGCTCTATAGGACCTGAACCAGTCAGCCTTCAATACGCAGCCTTACTCCCTCAGTACTTATACTGGACACTCTCAGAGACACCTTTCCTAGTCAGCTGGTCCCCTGAGGAGTTAAAACAGTCGACAGGAAGGAGGGTACCTGTTAAAAAGCATGTAATAAGGGGTTGGAGAGATGGCTCAGAGGTTAAGAGCACTGGCTGTTCTTCCAGAGGTCCCGAGTTCAATTCCCAGCAACCACATAATGGCTCACAACCATCTGTAATGAGATCTGGTGCCCTCTTCTGGCCTGCAGATGTACATGCAGACAGAACACTATACATAATAAATAAATAAATCAAAAAAGAATGTAATAAGACATGGCAGCCAAGCTATCAATATCCATTTTCTGTTTCCTTGATTACAAAATTCAGATTCTGGTCAGGGCAGCAATACACCTGGGTCATAAATGAAAATTTTCTAGTTTGATACTAGCAGTGATCACATGACATAGTTCTAGCCAATAGAGGCAGCAAAGAATATGTTAAGGTACCTCTATATTTTTTTTTTCTTAAGCCAAAGCCGTGATAGCTGGGGCAGCGAGTCACTCTGCGATGATGGGACCAACTCATAGCCACTACTGAGACTTGCTTATCCTCACTTTCCTCCCCCTCTTTGTCCTCTCAGGATTAAACACAGGGTCTTCTTGTACATGCTAGGCAAGCCCTCTACAAACTCCTTTACAATTTGTTTTGGTTGAGGACAAGGTCTTAGTAAGTTACCCAAGCTGATCTCCAAGTCACTACACAGCCCAAGGAGACCTCAAATTTGCCACAACCCCGCCTCAGCCTCCTTAATAAATGTTATTACAGGTGTGTATCACAAATGCTTGGCCATCTTTAGACTTCTCAAGTGGAAAAAAATTACTAAGTCCTTATCTGTATAAGCATCTATTACTGCAAGAATTTTATTAATAGAGATACATCAATATGCATTAATCTACCTATAGCAACAAGAGCAATTTTATTCTCTTAATTAAAAAAAAAACACCAGAAATGCTGGGTGTAGTGGTATATCTCTTTAATCCCAGCCTAAGGTGGCAGAGGCAGGTAGAACTTTGTGAGTTCCAGGCCAGTCAGGGATACATGGTGACTTTATATTAAAAACAAACAAAAACAAAAACCAGGGTTAAGAGTCTTTAATGCCCCATGAGGTGTGTGTGTTGGGGGGTGAATAGCACAGACAGATCTCGGCCAGCCTGGTCTACATAGTGACACTCTGTCTCATGAATAACTATAACAACAGGGCTAGAGAGATGCCCTAGTGGTAAAGGTACTTGCAGTACAGGCATGACCTAAATTAATCCCCAGAATTCAGGTAAAGGAGAGAATCCATTTCACAAAGTTGTACTCTGACTTCCATATGCACAATGTGGCATGTGTATACACACACACACACACACACACACACACACACACACACACAGACACACACACAGACACCATACCCACCCTCACAATTTTATAATTTTTATAGGAGTTTAACAAGAACAACAAAGCAGTTCCTTAATTACTATAGAGATTTTCCCCCATAACTTCATCTGAATTTTAAGAAAGCTAACTTTATGCAATAATATTAACTTAGCAAAATGCTAGCAAAAAACAAGATAGTGAACCTTGATTTACCTACATGGTGGCTTACAATTACCAGTAACACCAGTTCCAGGGAATCTGATGACCTCTGACATCTCTCAGTGCCAGGCATGCCATGGCACACTGGCATACACAATGGCAAAATACTCATACACATAACATCTTTGAAAGATAAATACATCTTTAAAAAAAAAAAAACCTACAATAGAGTCTGCAAGATGCCTCAGCATTTTACCAGCCACCAAGCCTGATGGCCCAAGTTCAATCCCCAGAACCTATATGGTAGAGGGAGAGAACCAGCTTTGACAAGTTGACCCTGACCCCCACGCAGGCTACGGCATAAAGAGCTCTGACAAAACTAGTAAGTAAATGCAATTTTAAAGCAAATCCTACAACACTGGCTGGGAAGAGAACTGGGAAGGGGAAGCTACAATGACAGCAATGAGTAGCTCCCGTTTCAACATTCTGGAATAACCCCAAAGTGTTACCCATAAAAGACACTGAGCCAACCACTGTTTCTTAAGATGATTTTCACAACTATATGGCGTGTGTGTGTGTGTGTGTAGTATCGTTCTAGGAAATGCAAAAAAGCTATCACATTTCTTTCTGGTAACATCAACACAAAAGGTCCACACAATACTACCCAACTGTACATTTCTAAATTACTTCCTCCATGAACAAGTCTACTGTTCACTCATGAGCCAGGTATCATTCTCTAAGCAAACAAGGACCTGGTACAAGGAGACCAGCTGGCATGACAGTCTAGCCTGGTCCTCCTCCTTTCCCTTCTGCTTTCATTCAGCCTTTCTACCTCCTTGTGCTCACTCAAACACGGGACTCTTCAGACACAACTCCTGGGCCCTGCTCTGCCTTGCTTAACTGTACTTAGGTCCTTTTAACTGTGATACCTGGATGAACTCACTCCTCCACCAGGGAAACATCACCTGCCAGTTCCAAGGTCCAGTGATACTCTAAGTTCATTGTTCCTGACTGGTCCCTACTTCTGTCCCATAAAAGTAAGTCCCTTCTGGTTTCTTCGGAAAGCAGCCTCAAAGCAGCCTCAAGTGCGCGCGCTCTCTCTCTCTCTCTCTCTCTCTCTCTCTCTCTCTCTCTCTCTCTCTCTCTCTCACACACACACACACA
>NW_004949113.1:3044636-3045777 GCF_000317375.1 Microtus ochrogaster
GGGAGGCAGAGGCAGGTGGATCTCTGTGAGTTCGAGACCAGCCTGGTCTACAAGAGCTAGTTCCAGGACAGGCTCCAAAACCAGAGAAACCCTGTCTCAAAAAAACATAAATAAATAAATAAATAATAAATAAATAAATACATATCTTGTAACCTGAAGTTGTCATCCCTCCTGGGAGGTGGCTATGCTGAAGATTCGAGCCTGGTTTTAGAAAGTTGACGCTGTAGAGCTAAGGCTATCTTTAGTCCTTCCAGTGGCCATTCACTGTCCACCTGCATCCTTTTAACTACTGGTAAAGCTTTTGGGATGTATTAACTTAGCAGGACACTAGCTTCCATCACTCCCAAAGGCTAAGACCACTATCAAACAAACAACACTTGAGAACTACAGATTTCCCCGCCTTAAGTTCCCAACAACATACCTGAAAACTTCCTTGACAATTGCCCCCCCCCTTTTGTTTTGTTTGTTTTGTTGGTTGGTTTAGACAGTGACCAGACAGCCCAGACTGGCTATGAATCTGTGGTGACCCTCCTTGCCTCTGCCACAGAGTGCTGGGATTTCAGTGTGTGCTACCAGAGTCAGATGATTTATGACTGTCTTTTGTTCTGACGATGAAAATTTATGTAACTGTTTCCATGTTAAGACGTGTTCTTCAGCCTAGTGGTGGTGGTACATCCCTTTAATCCCAGCACTTGGGAGGCAGATACAGACAAATCACTGAGTTCAAGGCCAGCCCGGTCCAGAATGGCTAGGGCTACACAGAGAAACCCTGAATCGAAATACAAACAAACAAAAAAAGACAAGTTGTTCAGGGCAACCAGAATGTGTGTCCCTAGGCCACTGTCACTCATATTTGGCTCAGGGTAAACAGTCTCTTATTTCCACTGGCAGCTGTGTTTTGTGTGGAGGACTTTAAGAAGAGAATCAATGTGGCCAGATGTCGTTATCCCAGGGGAGAGGCTGAAGCAGGAAAACTGAGGGCTCCAAGCTATTTTGGGCTACATAATCTTAAGACCAAAAAAAAAAAAAAAAAAAAAAAAAAAAAAAAAAAAAAAAAATTTTTTTTTTTTTGTTTTTTTTTTTTTGGTTTTTCGAGACAGGGTTTCTCTGTGGCTTTGGAGCCTGTCCTGGCACTAGCTCT
>NW_004949113.1:3045877-3050386 GCF_000317375.1 Microtus ochrogaster
TAAGACCAGGCTGGTCTCGAACTCACAGAGATCCGCCTGCCTCTGCCTCCCAAGTGCTGGGATTAAAGGCGTGCGCCACCACCGCCCGGCTAATAACACAAAGTTTGTGTTGATACTTCTACATGGAATTAAAAATATAAGTTTGTTCCTCCTTACCGCAGCCAATGAGTAAGTCCTCTCCAGGTTTTCTATCTTCTCACACTATCTTCTTCAGGGTCACTATTACTGGGATGAACCACCACGACCAAAAGCAGAGTGGGGAGAACAGGGCTTATTTGGCTTACATAGAATGGACCACAGTGCACTGGGGGAAGCCAGGGCAGGAACTCAAACAAGGTGGGAAAATGGAAGCAGGAGCTGATGCAGTCATAGAGTAGTGCTACTTACTGACTTGCTTCCCAAGGCTTGCTCAGTCTGCTTTCTTATAGAACCCAGGACCACCAGCCCAGAGAGGACCCAAACCCACAATGGTCTGAGCCCTCTCCCATCAATAACTAATTAAGAAAATGCTCTACAGGCTTGCCTACAGCCTTATCTTATGGACGCATTTTCTCAAATAAGATTCCCTCCTCTCCGATGACTCTAGCTTGTGTCAAGTTGACATAAAACTAGCCAGGACAAACCTTACCTCTTAAGTTCCCAGAGTAATGCCAAATTAGTATAGAAGTTGCTGGACTTGACTCACCACATCTGTCCCTGCATCACCGCAGAGCATCTAGTCCAGAGGAAAACGCTGTGGCATTTTGTAGCTACATCATTCGCAGTCAAGACTTTTCACACCTGTCAGCAGGCCCCAGACATTCTTGCTACATTGGAAAATTTCCTCCTTGCTCTCTTTACTTAAGGAACTGAGTAAAACTGCACCTTTCAAATACCTGTGACTTTGCCCATGTTCCCCTCCTTCACCTAAGTGGAGCCTCAGTGATCATAGAAGTCTTTCCTTTCTCTTGTTACTGCAATACTTTGAACACAGGGCAAGTGTGTGTGAATCACCCTGTCCTCTATCCGCATTCTCTCCTACTGGGCTACAGGATCCTTGAGGGTAAGGGACAACCACACATTGACTCCCTCACGGGAGGGTAAGGGACAACCACACATTGACTCCCTCACGGGTGAGCTTTTCCCCAAATGCTACCACCAGCTAGTCATTGTGGTGCAGGCCCATACTCCCAGTGTTGAGGAACAGAGGCAGGAGGATCTCCAGTTGGAAGTCAGCCAGAGCTACACAACAAGACTTTGTCTTTAAGAAATGAGTAAATAAAAATTTAAAGAATTGACTACCCAGGCAGCCTCAACACCAAGATGTCAAAGAATATGAACTTCTCCTCCCAGCTACCAAGGTTTAAAAACCCTAAATCCCTACTTCCACTCAGGTCAAGTCCCTTACCATCCCACCCAGGCCCAGCTCAGCCAGAAAACAGTATTCCTTTCACTATTGCTTCTCCTCTGGCCTTCAAATTATCATTCAGGAATTTCAGGCAAACTCTTTCCCTGCCAAAACTCTCACTAACTCCCTCCTGAATATCCGGGGTCTTGAGCTGAGCAAACATGTGCCCAGCATAGCTCACAAAGGACCTTGACAATTCGTCCTGAAGTGCCACCTCATATGAGGTTTTCTGGCTTTTCAAAGTCCAC
This sequence comes from Microtus ochrogaster, assembly GCF_000317375.1. NCBI lineage: Eukaryota > Metazoa > Chordata > Mammalia > Rodentia > Cricetidae > Microtus > Microtus ochrogaster. The sequence continues at coordinate 3,047,513 of NW_004949113.1, forward strand.
TAGGGTAGCCGTGCCTGTCTTGAGCCTCCAGGCAGGATCACTCCAAAGAGTCACTCCCACTTGCCTCCCTGACTGCTGGAGGCCTAATTCACAGGCCATTCTCACAGTTATATTGTAACAAACCCAATCTGGAGCAGGTGGCCTACCAGGCCTCCCATTTTCTTCCCTGGCCCCAGGGATTGAAGCAACAAAGCACTCTACCACTGAGCTAAGACCCTTGACCTCTTACTTTATGGAGGTAACAGGAGCTTTTTAAAACTCTTCTTGGGCTGGGGGTGTAGCTCCATGGAAAAGTGCTTATCTAGATAGTGCATACAAGTCCCTGAGTCTGAGCCCCAGCAGTATCAAAAATAAACACTTTTGTCTGTGAGACTGGGATTCTCCGTGGAGCTCAGGCTGGCTGCAAACCGCCACCCTCACACCTCAGCCTCCAGAGTTCAGGGACTACAGTATGTTTCACCACAGCAGCCTGGCTGAACATTTCTTTGCTTTGTTTCCCCTTCAACGCCATTTCTCTGTGCAACAAGTTAATGGTTTCCTCCCCTCTCCCCCTGCCAAAAAAGTTACAAAGTAAAACAAATTGCCCTTGAGTGTGCGAGTCAACTCTTCCTATGAATTTCAAGGGAGCGGAAGAAGGGTTCTCGTAAGAGGTTAGGTTACTGTATGAGTAACACATGTTGAAAAGAAAAGATAACAGGGCAGGTGACATTACCATTACCAAAATATCGTGTACCACACCTTTCCCGCTGGCTGTGCTAAACTAAGTGGCACCAGCAGACACACTAGAGACTGGGGTAGTAAGGGTTTGGCAGGATAGGCAAGGTGGAAGGGAAGCACCTCTGGGGTGGTCTCAAAATGAGCAGAAACAGGATCAGTCCAACACACAGCAAAGAGAGAAGAGACTAGCCTGTTGTGGAAGTCTAAGAGAGCACCGCTACCACATACGGTAGAAAACAAGATGGCACAGGATTAGTAAGTGCCCTGTGGTGGCACATGCCTGTAATCTCAGCTCAGAGGCAAGGCTAGGACGGCTAACTCAAGCCCAGCCAGTCACCAGAGCAAGATTGTCTTACAAACAGTGTTCTTAGTGGCAGGAAGCCTTACCAGGTTCCAGCCCGCACCAAGGACTTTCTGAAGAACAACAGTTTAATATAAAGTGAACTAGGTAGGAGGCAGGGAGCATTGCCACCAAAGCAATGAAGCTAGAAGGGACACCGGGAACAAAAGTCCTAACCGAAGTAAAGGCCAGGGGAAGGAGAAGAATAGGTGCATGGTGGAATATTTAGAACTGACAGGCCTCAGGCACGTTTTTAGGCCTGAAGAGCAAAAAGAGTGGGTGCTGAGGACAAAGGAGGGAAACAGCAATTTGTTCAGAAATCAGATGGCCCATTTAAGGAACTACATGGGAAAACAAACTTGACCCCACATCAATGACTCCAGCCCACACTGTGCCTTATAGACTACTCACGTTACATCTACGCATCTTTTTTTAAAAAAAAAAAAAAATTAAATCTAACTACATCAGGAGTTACAATCACTCAAGGGTGATGTGAAATTTATGATGTCGGATGTAAAAAGGGCACCCCCAGAGCCAAGTTGTTTGATAAGCAAACAACTTCCCATCCACTTAGGTTCTAAAAAACAAATACCTTACCCATAAATTCTGGGGCCTACGGATGGGAACGTCTGGAGGAGAAAGTGGGCACCTGAAGGTGTCCAGGAAATAAAGTTCAAGATACCAGGCTTTGAAAAGCTGGTGACTTCACACCGGGAGGTGCAGCAAGGGGCTTTCTCCTAAGTTCCCAGATCTGACTCTCCAAATACCACGGGAGAGGAAGCACCAACAATCCCTCAACTTCCTACTCCTCCCCTGCAGCTTAGGATGCTATACACTACAGCTTCTGTTATCTGGCCTTCTCCCACATAGGTCTTGTAGGATCTCTTGCATAGAAACATAACTAAGATGCCCTTTCCCCAGGCAACCTGTCGACTACCTATTTCACTGGCTCAAGAAAATTTTGTAGGCATCTAAGGCTTCCCGGGCACATTCTACTACTGTTTTCTGAAGAGAGGGAGGGGCTGATGGCGGTGTTGAGCTGGAATAAGGTCTGAAACACTGCTTAGACACAAGGTGAGTCACCGCTTAGTTTCAGTTTCTCCAGCTGTTCGTCTAATAGAAGGAAAGAGTCCTAGCACACCGTCCTCGCTGGATTTTTAAACACTGCGTTATTCCTTTCAGATGTTCTACAAGCATCATACAGTCGTAGACCATCAACAATACAGGAATAATGCTGTTCTGAACGCAGCTACTAAACATCCTACTTCCGAAGGGTCTGGTCATCACTTACGGTTATGCTTTCCCCCTCCTGATTTCCAAAAGGGCCTAAGATCTCCAAAGGGTTCAGAAATCATGCCGTGGCGGCCTGGGACGATGCAAAGCAAACAGGAGCGTCGAGCCTTGCGCACATCCAAGGGACTGGAGGAGCAGCGCGACCGCGCAGAGCGCGTGCCCCGGGCCCGATGGCTGGGCGTTCTGCGCACCTCGCCCTCTGCTTTCGCGAGGGAATAGGAAGAGACGCTTTCGCGGCGCCCCTCACAAACGGGGAAACTGAGGCTCCCGGGATAAAACCCTTAAGCCCCGTGCGCGCGGCCTGGCGAGCCAGGCCGGACTCACCTTGGCGCTGTGCACAGCCTCCTGCGCGCCGCGGAGCTGCAGCCAGATGCGCGCGGGCAGCGGCTCCTCCGCCCCGAGGGCGCCGAGCACCGCCAGGCCCACGCCGAACAGAGCCTCGATGCGGCCGCGGCTCCGCTCCAGCAGCGCCGCCTTCTCGGCGGGCGCCGTGAACTCGTCCAGCACCACCCGGGCAGCCATGG
>NW_004949113.1:3050486-3059058 GCF_000317375.1 Microtus ochrogaster
GCCCCCTCAGCGTGCCGCCGCTGCACCGAACCGCTCGGGAGGCGTGGGCCGCGCCGGCCGCCTCGCCTGTCCGCAGGCCCCGCTACACCATCCCGACACGGCCGCCGCAGCTTAGCAACTGCGGGCAGTGACTCCTCGCCGCCCCGCCGACAGAGCCGCCACCGCCGCCGCCGCCGCCGCAGCAGCCACGCATGCGCTCAGCCCGCCGCCGTCATTGAAGCTCGCCGCCCCGTCGCCGGGGGTGGGTTGGTAGGCTGAGGGCGACGGAAGTCGACGACACACGCGGTCGCCATGTTGGTTAAGGGCAAGCGTCGGCAGGCAAGGCCTGGGTGGCCATATTCGATGAGGGACTGTTGCCTTTAGTCTTCTAGCAGACGGAAGTTTTGGGTTTTACATTGGTAGGCAAATGATTCCTCTTTTCCTGTCTTTTTGTTCCCTTTACTTCCTTCCCTTATTTACTTCTTTCAGGAAAAAAAAAATGGTAACAGAAAAAAAAAATGAAACCACTAGCGGAGAATTGAAAGGCTAAATAAATTGCTAACATAGGGTCAAGTACCTGTAATCCCAGTGAAACAGGAAATGAGGTTGGCAAGTCAGCTGAGGGCAAACCTGAGGTGTACCAGACCAGCTTGGGCTACCAAGAGAAAACTTGTTTCAAAAACTAAACGAGAGATGGCTCAGTGATTAAGAGTGCTTGTTGGGTACTCAGACAGAGGTTGGATAACAGCATCTGCATATCAAGCCAGGCACAGAAACAGACCTATAACCTCAGCTCTAAGGGAGACATGAGGGCTTGCTTGTTTAGCTGAGACGGGGCCAAAGGGGAGCCGCTGGTTTAGGCAGAGACTCTAAGGAGGAGATGAGAAGCGGTAGAGGAGCCGGCCGAGGCCCCTTCTGGCTTCTGCCTGGAGAGACATGTCTACCACCACACACTTGTGCCCATATGCTCACACACAAATACATACATAAAATCATTCTAAAATAAGTCTGTAGGTGGAGTTTTCCATCTAGACTGTGGGTCAGCTCTTAAAACATTCAGAAGGTGCCTCGGCAAAGAAATCTTCAGTGTACAAAAAGATTATATAACACATCTCCTCCTTTTTTGCTTAATTAAAAAAAGAAGATTCTGACTTTAACATAGTAAAACTATATATAACATTACAGTTATAATATTTGTGTTTGGCAAAATTAGAGAAAATACTCTAATATCTATCTTTGTGAATCTAAAGTTTTATACCTAATTGACATTTTATCATCATTAAGGAAAACTGTAAGTTTAATTATTTAATCTTTAATTCCATCAAAGACACCAGAAGGGTGAAATGTTACCTACTCATAGGGATATCTGGCTGCCAGGACAGTCAGATGTTCTGTAATGTTGGGCATCCAACTTTGGCCTACAGGCCTAGTATAGCTGATAGACAATTTGAGAAGCAGGGAATTTTGATGGACTGTCCTACCTTGTCTTCAGAAAGTTTGACACTTTTTTTTTGCTTCCTGCTGGTCTAGTTTGGACAGTATACTATCAGCAGTTGAGGCAAGGACAGTTTTGTTTTGGTTTTTTTTTTGGTTTTTTTTTTGCCAAAATAGTTAGCTTTTTTCTGTAAAGAAAGTAAACTCCATATGGAGTTTCTTTGATGCCCATCATCTTCTTTTGAAGCAAATTGGTACTGACAAGAGCAGACATGTCTTACTATCATGAAAAGTCTTAGGTTATTAAACATTAAATGCCATATTCTATAGGTCTTTGAAGTGTTTGAAGATCAACTATCTATCTAATATATATCTCTGTAAGACCTTAAAAACATACCTAACATGACTATAAGTTAGATTATTATAGTTGACTAACTACTAATCTGTATTTTTATACAGTATATTTTAAATGAGCTGCATAAGCACCAAATCCCAAACGAGCAGAAACATACATATAGTATAGCAAAAAATCACTTTAAATTTGTATCAGTAAACCAAAATCCATACCAATGTAAAATATTTTGTGATTAATAGTTGTTTCTAGATTAAAGTTGATTCAAAAGTTTATCCTTTTTTTAACCATTCCTATATCATATCCTCCTCTTTTCCTTTATAAAGAGAACTTTGAATTTAACTCTTTTGTTTAACTTGTTTTTTTTTACAATGAATGATAATAACTTGTAATCAAACCCCATTAAATGATGACAAACGTCCATAATCCATCTTTGGGGAATATAGGCATCATTTTCTCTAGACTGCTTCCTGTTGTCTGGGGGTGCTGGCATCTTTGAGTGAACTTAAGAAAATTCAGGATAGTGGTTACGTCTTGGCTGGATCATCTCTGACAGCAGCCTTGAAGCTGTTCTGGATGCAGAACTCACAAACTGTAACAGAGGCATTCCAAGATGTTGGATCACCTGGGCCATTTATTTTCATTGGTGGTTGGTGCCCTTATTCTGAAAATACACAAGCTTTTAAAGGTAACATACATTACAAGTATGGAATATGTGGTGTACACAAGTCAGTTAAAGATTAATTTTTTGTTTTATAATTGAGCAGGTCAAAGCTGGGCATGGTGTCACAAGCCTGTAATCCTGACAGCACTCAGGAAGTTGAGCCTAGAGTATCAAGACTATCAAGACTACAAGGCCAGCTTTGGCAAGAGCCAGACCCAACCGCAGAAAGGTTTGGAGCTCTCTTCCTACACTCTGTCACTTGCTACCTCTACTATTCTTTCCCACTCTCTCACTTCCCTAGCCCTGGCCTTGTTCAATCTCCTTTCTTTTCTCTCTACTCTAGGCTCTTCGGATCTCTCTCTCTCTCTCTCTCTCTCTCTCTCTCTCTATCTCCCCAACCCAAAACAACAACAACAAAAACAAAATACAATTTCCCCCCAGATGAAGTGTTCAGGTGGATGATTTCTTTACTGTACTCCCTCACGTACAAGAAAGATGAAAGGCAATTTCAGCAAGGTTCTTTGTGTTTCACGAGAAGCACAGATAACAGGGATTGGTAGGCTCACTCGTGATCATACTGTGGGACTAGGTCTGTTTTTCCATCTGTAAAGTCAAGCTGTCGCTCACTTGACTCTAACTCCTTTTCCCAGAACATATGCTTTCCTGAGTCCTCAAAAACAGACAGTGAAAAATAAAGTGTTGGTTTCTGTCCCGAGCTAAGAATTGTGCATACAGTAAGTAGGACTAATGGGAATATTGCTTAGTTTCTCTGTATTCAAACTCTTCACTGGTATAATGTGGTAAACAGTGGTCCTGTTGTGAGAGGTTAATACCAACACAAATACCCATTAAATACTAGCTATTGTGCAAGAGTCTCATTCATTATCAAAATTAACCAGAAAAATCACTCTACCAAGAACAGTCATATACCCCCACCCATGTAATGGAGGGGGTAATCAATCCTGCCTCAGATTTCCGAGCTGCAGGTTGTACCCTGATTGTGCTCCGGTCAGTTCCCTAAAGTTTCAGCTTTGCAAGCATGCTCCCTGGTCCCTCACCCCCAAAGAGTGATTTCCTGGAAGCTGCCCAGAGCCTCCAGCTTCCTCTTTTTATCCCTATGTAGACCAGGCTGGTCTGAGTGCTGAGATTAAAGGTATGTACCACCATGCCTGGCTCAGCTTCCATTTTTGACTAATGAAAACACACTTGGTGGACAGGCAGGAGGGATGCAAACTAGCTATTATTGCTCAATCAAGAAACTTGTTATGTTTTTGTTGTTGTTCGATTTTTGAGAAAGGGGTTTCTCTGTGTAACAGTCCTGGCTGCGCAGGAATTGGAGAACTTTTAACGCCTCTGTTTTTATGGCAACCCCGCGTAGGTTTATTTCAGCTACATTGAAGTTGGGCCTGTACCATCTGTGTGCCTCCTCCCAGCAGGAGAAAGAAAAGGATCTCAACATATTCAAGTTAGAAATGACAATGACAGGGGGTTGTTGGTGAGAGGGATTACCCCAGATAAAAATCTATCAGGGGGTCCAGGCTGCTGGGGTTTTCCATGTTTCAGAAACTTGGGCAGGTGTTCTCCTGGTGCCTTACCAGAAGATGACTCAGTACAGAGAAGAGAAACACTGGGCTCACAGTCCAGTGGCTTCCTCTTCCCTCTGGGCTTTTCCTCTGGTGTCCACACAGCCTGCTGTCTTGTTCCATCAAGGCAATTATCTGGGATTGACTGTGGCAGGCCAGGTGGCAAGTGTGACCTTGCTGGTATATGGCACCCAGAACACAGTGTTATCAACACAGCCTGTTACTTCCTTGGTTGGACTGAGTGGAATTGCTATTGTTCATCAATTGGGCAGGGCTTTCCCCAATACTGTTCCTGTATGTTTCCAGTAATTTCCCTGCCAATGACTCTGTAAGTGCTTAAATGTAAGGGGTGGAGAGAGAGACTGTCTTTCAAAGCTCAAAACAGCACCCTACTGGACTCTAAAGCAGCAAAGGTAGTTCAGCTGAGCATGCTGGTACATACCTGTAACCCCAGTCTTTGTGAGGCTTGAGGTCAAAGTTCAAAGTCACGTTCAGAGTTACAGAGCTGGTACATCACGGAATATATACAACTTTTGGGTGTTTTTCTCCTAATTAGAAATCCTTTGCAGTTCGTATTGGTTCAGTATTCCCCTTAGAGGATCCCTCTTGCTTTTCTGAGTGTAAAGAAAAAGTGGGGGAGGGAGGGAGGGAAGGGTCACACTAAAGCAACTCCCTTGCTTTATTGCTTCATGCAGCCTCCAAACCACAACTTCCTCAGTTGACTCGCCTTGCCTGACTGGCCTTGATGGTCAGGATGAGATCTTTCTGGAGTCTGCATTCCACACTCCACTGCGTTTTTCTCTATCCTCTATCACAGCCACATGTGATGGTATTGAAGAAAATCACATCTTCAGCTTCTCTGTCAAGAGGGCAAGTATTTTCCCTGTGCCCTCAGACAGATAGCATCAGGAGGAACATAGATGTCTCGGTTTCTTCTGCTTCCAGAGCAGGGGGAAGAAAGGTCAGTGCAGTGTCAGACATGGTAGCCCTAGAAGAGAGTAAGGATGCCATTAGTAGCAGCCTGTGATGGCTTAGCGTGCCAATGACTGGTTAGAGGGTTTTCACTTCAGTCCTACCTTCCAGTATCACTTTTATCAAGAATAAATGTGAAATCTTAAAAGACATAACTGTTTTGAGCCTGAAGAGCTGGCTCAAAGGTTAATAGCTTTTGTTCTTGCAAATGACACAGTTTGACTCCTAGCTTCTACATGGCAGCCCACATGTTTGAATCATGATTCCAGTTCCAGGGGATCGATTGATGTCTTCCTTGGGCACTAGCCACACATAAATACATTCAGGCAAAACACCCATGCATGTGAAAACATCTAGATTAAAGCTATATTTTAAATCACATGTCTATGTGTGGTGTGAGTGCAGATGCCCTTGAAGGCCAGAGATGGCAGATCTCCTGGAACTGGAATTATAGGCAGTTAGGAACTTTCAGACATGAGTGTTGGAAACCAAACTCAGATCCTAAGCAGTACATACTCCTAACTATTGAGCAATCTCTCCAGGCCCAAAGGTAACATCTTGTAGCCCTGGCTATCCCGGGACTTGCTCTGCACAAGGCTGGCCTCGAACTCACAGAGATCTACCTGCCTCTGCCTCCTGAGTACTGAGATTAAAGGTGTGTACCACATTGCCCAGTCAAAGATAATATCTTTCTTATTTATTTATTTTACATACCAATCCCAGTTCCTGCTCCCCTTATCTTCCTCCCACCCCACCCCGCATCTGCTCCTCAGAGAGGGTAAGGCCTCCCCTGGGAAGTCACCTAAGTCTGTCTCATCATCTTGTTGGGACACCCCATGCCTATGCTGAGCAAGGTATCTTTCCATAGAGAATAGGCTCTACACAATCAGTTCACGCACTAGGGTTAGATCCTGGTCCTACTGCCACATACAGCCCAAACCCCATGTCTTTATCACCTGTCTTTACGGGACCTAGTTCAGTCCTCTGCAGGTTCCACAGTTGTTGTCAGTTGGGAGTCAGCGAGCTCCTAATAGTTTGGGTCCTCTCATTCTGTGGGTTTCCCCATCACGATCTTGACCCCTTTCAAAGATAATATCTCAACCAAACTATCAAGCCCTGCTGCTGGTGGTAGCAGTGTGAGTAAGTAAACCTGGGGACTCAGCCCATGCTCTCACCCTCACTAGGTAAGTATTTCACACGTCTCTCATCTGTGCCTATTGGCTTTTGTTTCTCAGCTTCTAACTCGGAAGGGTCAGAATGAATGTTCACTGACCCACAGAACTTTCTTTCTTTCTTTTTTTTTCTTTTTTTGGTTTTTCGAGACAGGGTTTCTCTGTGGTTTTGGAGCCTGTCCTGGAACTAGCTCTTGTAGACCAGGCTGGTCTCGAACTCACAGAGATCCGCCTGCCTCTGCCTCCCAAGTGCTGGGATTAAAGGCGTGCGCCACCACCGCCTGGCTCCCACAGAACTTTCAACAGTGGATCCTTTAGAGGTGCAGATAGGGAGATCTAGAGCGTTCTTCAGAGTGGATAAGTAGGACAGTAGGAATAGGCATTTGCCCAGTGTTTGGTCAGTGTGTTTTCCAAGACTCTCTGTTTCCTGTGTAATCATAGGAACACAGTCGTGCTTCACCTACGCGCTGTGTTGACCATCCTGCTTGGTGCTCAGACAACTGTAGCCCAAGCTATAGCATAGGGTATGCTGAAGTCTTTAGATCAGTGATTCTCAACATGTGGGTCACGATCCCTTTGGGTGTTGAGTGGCCCTTTCACAGGGGTCACCTCAGACCACCAGAAAACACAGATCGGATTCACAACAGGAGCAAAACTACCATCATTGTCTCAGTTAGGATTTTCATATTGCTGTGCAGGGACACCACCATGACAACTGTTAAAAAGGAAGCATTTGGTTAGGGTGGCTGCTTACAGTTTCAGAGGTTCAGTCAGTTATGATCGTGAAGGGAGCATGGTGGTGTGTGGACAGATGTGGTGCTGGAGCTGAGTGCTACATCATGCAGGCAACAGGAAGTCGACAAGTTTCCTGGGTAATAAAATTTGCCACAGAGCAGCCCTTGTGCAGAACAGGTAACAGTCTGTGACAAAATCCGGCACCTTTCACCTTTCCAGAGAGTTCATCTTCCCTAGCTGATGAGTTTTTGGGGGGACAAGAAACATGACAACTGAGTCTTTCATTTGCAGTTTAACTTAAGGCAGACAAGTGCTTCTCTAAGATGGGAGGGGAATGAGACCTTGGTCTACACCAGTGGTTCTCAGCCTTCCCAATGCTGTGACCCCTTTAATACAGTTTCTCATGCTGCAGTGACCCCCAATCACACAATTATTTTGTTGCTACTTTATAACTGAGATGGTTTGAAAGAAAATGGCCCCCAAAGGGAGTGGCACTATTGGGAAGTGTGACCTTACTGGAGAAAGTGTGTCACTGTGGAGGCAGGCTTTGAGGTCTCTTTTTCTCAAGCTTCCCTCAGTGTGGCAAATTTTATTACCCAGGAAACTGTCTGCTATAGGAGACAATGTGGCTCCAGGGATATACCTTACCTGTAGAACTGTTTACCTGGCTTGCACCTGCCTCTTACCAGTAACTGAGGAACTTGACTCAGGGCTCAGTCCCTTTCTGGTTAGCATCTGTAATGGTTTGATAGACACTTTCATTTCAGAGAAGCCTTGTCCTCAAAACCCTTTAAAGGACTGCAGCTCAGGGGTAGAGCTCTTGCCTAACATACATCAGACCTTGGGTTAAATCCCAGCACCACCGCAAAGTGAAAAATAAATTCTGGTCAGCCAAGTCCCCTTGCCACAGGTTCTTGCAGCCCCACTGTGCTCCTGTGCCTGAAATTGTAAGGCTCTGAGTCAAGCCTGGGCAGCCTCAGCAAGCGAGGCTCAGCCCTTGATTCACTAGGCCAGAGAAACAAGTAAGAGAGCCAGAAGTGGAGAAGAGTTACTAAATATGGCCCTCCTGGGAAAGGAACGAAGGAGCACAGTGGCTTCCCAGCCCCCAACACACACACACACACACACACACCCCTTCCAAGTCCTTCCTTGGGGTTTCAGTGGGGTTTTTGTTTGTCCATTTTGTTTGTCAATTTTGATTGATTGGTTGGTTGGCTGCTTGCTTGATCTGTATGTTATAAGCCTGCGGAGACTGGGGGAAGCCGTAAGTGAATGTGTATTGCTGACATCAGCACAGCCATGTCAAGGACCCCACTCCTATGGGGGCCATAGGAGTGGCAAAAAATTCCCCAGGGTGAGGCTCAGAGCCGTGGTGGCAAAACCTTCCTCTGGTCTGAGTGAGAAAGTTGACAGTGTGTAGGAACTGGCAACCACAGCTTCCTCCTCTGGGATGACTGCAGCCTGAGACTGTCTCTTATAGAGACCTCCTACCGAGACTGGCTAAGCCTCCCTGCTTGTTCAGCTGGGTACCATCAACCCGCCTCTTTGTTCAGTTGGGTACCACCATCCCGCCTCCCTGTTCAGCCGGGTACCACCATCCCGCCTCCCTGTTCAGCCGGGTACCACCAACCTGCCTCCTTGTTCAGCTGAGGACCACCAACCCGCCTCCCTGTTCAGCTGG
>NW_004949113.1:3059158-3070179 GCF_000317375.1 Microtus ochrogaster
CAACCTGCCTCCTTGTTCAGCTGAGGACCACCAACCCGCCTCCCTGTTCAGCTGGGTACCACCATCCCGCCTCCCTGTTCAGCCGGGTACCACCATCCCGTCTCCCTGTTCAGCCGGGTACCACCATCCTGCCTCCTTGTTCAGCTGAGGACCACAACCCACCTCCCTGTTCAGCCAGGTACCACCATCCCGCCTCCCTGTTCAGCCAGGTACCACCCACCCACCTCCTTGACAGGTGTATAAAATAAACACGTTGAGTTTCAGGGTGGCTGCTGTTGTTGAGACTCTGTCAGAGTCACATGATCCCAACTTTTCAATACATGTGTCTGCGTGTCTGTCCTTTCCTCCTCATTTCCTTACTGCCCATTTGGGTACGCCCACCCAGGCCTCCCCTCTTCCCCACTGCTGGGGTTACAGTTGGCCCACCCATGCCTCTTGCCAGCACAGAAAATCCTCATAACCACTGCCATCTCTCCAGCTCCATTCCTCAGAAGTTAGGTTTAAAAAGAAAGCAAGGGGCTGGAAAGACAACTCAGTGATTAAGAACTCTATTCTTCAGAGAACCTGGGTTTTACTGCCAGAAGCCACATGGCAGCTCCCAACTATAACTCCAGTTTCAGAGGATCTGACCCTTGCCTGCGGCTTCCCAGTGTACTAGGCACACAAGGTGCATAGATGTGCATGCAAGCGAAACCCCCACACGAGAAAATAGAATAAATTTTTTTTTAAACAGCAAGCATAAATAAACAGTCCTAGTTAAGGTGTGGTCCCATGCATTAGTACTGTCTCAGCTCTAGGCTCTCCTGTAAGGTTTGACAATTTCCTGGGGAAATTCCAGTGTCTTGGTGTCCATTGTCTCAGTGGTCTGATAGACAACGAGGGCAGGCACAAGTGTCTCCGTGTTAAAACACCAAAGACACATTTTCCTTAGCTCAAGACAAATCTTGATGTGTTTGCTTCTCTCTCTCGTCTCATTTTCTCTTTTCCTTTGTACCGCTATGTGTTGAGAGCAGGAGCTAGGAGGCAGTTAGGAGGACCTGGGAAAGGGCCTTGATAGATGCCAGTTCGGCTGACAGACTTTGGGAAGGGCCCTTGAGAGCAGCAGTCCTGCAGTTCTCTCCAGCCAGGCATGCCAGGGAGCACCCCTTTTCAGTGAGCAGCCCTGCCCCGGGTACGTGACAGCAGGCCTGCAGCTCCAGCCAGACGCTAGTCCTTCCTGGAGAACAGCTTGAAAGAGACCTCTCTATTTCCACGGTGAAATGGTTCTATCCATTGCCCAGTTCAGTCCATGCTGTAAGGGATTTTAGAGTTCTCTTCAAAGGGGAGAAGGAATGTTGCAAAAGCATTGGAGGTCCGTTAAAGATATTCCCCTTAGACAGAGAGTAGAGTCTGGCTGTCCTAGGTGGAGTCCTATGATGTAGAACATTGTTTTACGATGTGTTACATTTGTTCATGCTGTGGAACATTTGTTTTAATGATGCAAAGATGAGTTGCATTCTTTTATGTTAAATTTGTCTCACTGTGAAGCTGTGTTACTGTGCCTGTCTAAAACACTTGATTGGTCTAATAAAGAGCTAAATGGCCAATAGCGAGGCAGGAGAAAGGATAGGCAGGGCTGGCAGGCAGAAAGTATAAATAGAAGGAGAAAAAGAGGGGTTGGGGAGGAAGAGAGTTCAAGGAACGAGAAAAGAAGGGGCCAGCCACCCAGCTACACAACCAGCAATGGAGTAAGAAAGAAAGAAAAGTTATACAGAAAGAGAAAGGTAAAAGCCCAGAGATAGATAATTAAGAAAAACTGGCTAGAAACAAGGCAAGCTAAGGCCAGGCATTTGTAAGGAATAATTAGCTTTTGTGTGTGTGATTTATTTGGGAACTGGGTGCCCCCCCCCCAAAAAAAGCCAAAAGAGTAAAGTAGAAAAAAAAACAACTATTGATATTGCAAGTAACCCAAAACACGAGAGTCCAGCTGGGCCGGGCAATTGCCTGGCTAAGAGACCACCCTTTAGGAAGAAATTCACCAATGCCATGCTGAAGAGGAGGACAGAGTAATTACGTCTTTCGGCGATAGAGGTCCCTTTAATGAGATAATCTACCCCCCCCCAGAAGCCCCCAGCGCAGTCACTTAGAGAGCAGAAAACGATAACTGGGCTAAGCCCACCTGCTCTCCTAAATAACTCCAGAAAGCACGACTTTTTCCTCTTTTCTTCTCTTGAATACTCGCCAAACCTTGGCCATACTCTTCCCGCCACTCTGACCTCGTCTTTTTCTAGGAAGTCATTCCTGCCCCCTTACGTCCTGTGACTACCATGCTTCCCTCTTCCTCCTCTCCTCCTCCCTTTTCTGGGAAATGGCCAAGATTTACAGCTCGCTCCCCCCCCCCACCCACACACAAGGTTTTGATTTGGTTTCTGTTTTGTTTTTGTTTTTGTTAACTCTAATAAAGTCATTCCTATCCTTTCTTCTGAGTCTGTTCTTAAATTCTTTTACCAACAAGACTAAGAACCCCCAAAAGAGTCAGGCAGTGGTGGCACACACCTTTCCAGCACTCAGAAGGCAGAGGCAGGTGGATCGCTGTGAGTTTGAGGCCAGCCTGGTCTACAGAGTGAGTTCCAGGACAGCCATGGCTGTTACACAGAGAAACCCTGTCAAAAAAAAAAAAAAAAAAAAAGAATCCCCCCAAAGAGACCCATTTTCCCCACTAACTGCAGAACCCCAGGTGAGATTCTCTGGGCCTTGCTATGTAGGCACTACTCTGTTCTATACCTCTGGCCCTCTTTGGCATTTTTATTAACCGTATTGTTGAAGCTATACCTGCTCATGATTGACCTTATAAAACCCTTTGAACATAAGCAGGGGAAACAGGTGTCCCACAGGGCTTGCCTGCCAGTTCCTGGATGCCTCCAACTGACAGCAGTTTTCCAGCATTCTCTCCAGTAATCTCTCAACTGTAGCACTATTGTTGATTTGAGCCTGCTGACACTCTGCTGTGAGAGTGCCCTTCCTATGAATGGTCCGATGTTTTGCAGCAGCCTTGCTCAGCTCCCCCAGATGTAAGTAAGCCACAGCTAGCCCCCTGGTGTGACAGCAATAGAAAGGACCCCCAGACAATGCCTGTTGGATAGTCATCCTCCAAGCTAAGCCTTTTCTATCTTCAGGAGTCCAACGAAGGATGTCCACCAAGAATCATCACCACTTGGCTTGCTGACTGTTAGACTTTCCGTTTTAGAAGGGGTGAGCAGGGAAGTTGATGGGATCCTCACCTGAGTATCCATATCCTCATTATTATTGCTGTAAGTAATATGCAGTTCTGCCCAAACTGGACATGGCCTCAGATAGGGAGTGAATGAGGAGAGGGCTTCCCTCTATGGAGCTATGGGGAAGCCATCATTCCTGTTGGGTGCAGACCTGCCAGTGTGGCTGTGTTGAGATCATCTATGCTCCTGCCTGTAAGCCTCCACCCACTACTCTTGTAAATAAGCCCAATAAACTCTCTGGTTTCCCTGTGTAAACTTTGGTGGTATTGTTTCCTAGTTTGTTGTTGGGACCATAGGAAGAGGGGTTGGTGTATTTATATCTACTCCAGAAAGGAATTTTAGCAGCGTTTCCTGATGTCAAAATTGTCTCCAGTTGAGATTTTCTGGTCTATATAAAGAAAGAGATGTTCCTGGGAACTAAGCTTGTGGTAATTTAGAATCTTCTTTTCAGCATTCATAGACACACACACGCACACACACATGTTGAAGTGTGAGCGGCGGGGCTGCGTCCCCACCACCCGGCGGCCTGCATGGCTAGCTTTATACCCGAAATAATTACACGGAAACTGTATTCTTTTAAACACTGCCTGGTCCATTAGTTCCAGCCTCTTATTGGCTAGCTCTTACATATTGATCTAACCCATTTCTAATAATCTGTGTAGCCCACAAGGTGGCTTACCAGGGAAGATCTTAACCTGCGGCTGTGTCCAGTGGGAGAATCATGGTGACTCTCTGACTCAGCTTCTTTCTCCCAGCATTCTGTTCTGTTTACTCTGCCTACCAAATTTCCTGTCCTATGAGGGCCAAGGCAGTTTTTTTATTTAACCAATGACCTTCCTCCATCACACACATACACACTGGCATTAACTCGAATGAAACTGTAACCAGCCTGGCAGAAATGAATATTTGCTAAAGAGAAACTGTGTCCGTCAATCTGACTATCAGATTAAAACAATGGACCCCAAAAAACTGGACTTCTGTGATGACCTGAATCAGACTGACCTCCATAGTTAGGCTATGATGGCGCACACCTTTAATCCCAGCACTTGGGAGGCAGAGGCAGGCAGATCTCTGTGAGTTTGAGGCCAGCCTGGTCTCCAAAGCTAGTTCCAGGACAACTAGGACTACACAGAAAAACCTTGTCTCAGAATAAGCCAGTCCGGTTAAATGCTCCCTCTTATAAGTGCCTTTGTCACTGTGTCTCTTCAGAGGGACAGAACACTGACTAAGACAACCCCCCCTCGGTTTCAAAGATGAAACTCTGTACTTTCATTGAGCAAAGAAATTCAGTAAGTTAACAGTTTAAGAGACAGAGGCAGAAAGACTCATTTCATAGGCAAAAGACCTCTCAAGACAGCCTAGTAGAGACTCTGTCGCGTGGTTACTAGTATTTACGCTTGTAAAGAGGCTAAACTGAAGAATTTTGACTTAGTTATGTTGGCAGAGGAATTTTCAAAATAACCTAGTGTTGACTCTGTTGTGTAGTTGTTAGTGTTCACTCTTGTGAAGATCTGCAATGAAAAGGAGCAAGCTGAGCAAGGCCAAATACAGTTAAGGAGAAAAGGGGCACTAGGAAGTGGAATGGAGCTAGATCCTGTGTCCAAGGTGACAAGCAGAGTAAAGAAAAACCTAATGTTAAATGGAATAAAGGGAGTGGTGACCTTAGGGCAATATCCCACCCAACTAAGCTTCCAATACGTGAAAAGGGATAAGAGAAAAACTTAGAGCCAGATGTGATTAAAGGTGCAGTCCTTTAATCCCAGGACTCTGGAGGCATAGGCTGGTGGATTTCTGGGTTTGAGGCCAGCCTGGTCTGCAGATCAAGTTTCAGGACAGCTAAGCTTAGGCAGTGAAGGAACCATTGAAAACAGAAATCTGGTGAAGATGTGATTGAGCAAGGTGGTCCTGTCCCAGTCCCAGCAAGCAGCAGAACTTGGCAGCGTCAGTCATGTGGTTCTGGCTTTAGAGTCAAGGGCAGAAGAAAGGAATTATGGAATCTTCCTCTGAGGCTAAGGAAAGCTGCTAAGGCCAGGTATGCGTCAGGGGTGTCCCTGCATTGAGATCTGGAGAGGCCATTGTGTGAAGCTATAAAGGTGAAGCCTGGATTGCCTTGGAGACCCAAAAAGGTTGGAGACATTAGAACTATAGGATATCTGCCAAGGAGAGATGCTAACAGGGAGTGTGTTTGATTTTTATTATACAAGGTTCACCCTCTAAATTCCTAACTATGGTCCTAAGCTATCTCTTCAGGGCTGCTTGCCTGTGTGCCTGTCTTAGCTGAAGGGCAGATCCAGCCTCTAACAGAAGTCTCTGATTCAAAGGTCACGATCCTCGGGGAGACTCTCCAGCCGCAGGGCAGATCACCTAGGCGGTGTCTCTCCAGATCCGCAGAGCAGAGCATTGCTCTTGGTCTCTGCTTACAGACTGTCCAGTGGGCATCATCTAAGACTGTCTGGCTATCTTGAGTGAGTGATGTCACCGGGTTCTGGTTATCAGGTGCAGCATTTGGGTGTAATGGGGTTCCTGACTAAGCTATTCTTACATGTGTAAAAGGCCTTGTTTTTACTATGCTCTTTACAGAGCCATCCCAAGAGAAAGAAGTGTGCTGCAGTCAACAAAGCTGAAAGGAGTTGGAGCTCTGAAGAGTGCTGACGTCAGACGTGGAGATGCAGAGTTTGGAGTCTGCCAAGCTTGTTTTTAGTCTTGCTTTTCCAGTATTTCCGCCCTATGCTCCCTTTAGGAATGGTAATGTATATCCCGCACCATTGTATGTTGGAAGTATGTGATCTGCTTTTTCATTTTGATTTTTACAGGGGATTACAGTGAAGAGATTGCATGAGTCTCAGAAGAGACTCTGAGCGTTAGACTTTTAAATAAGTTTGTAAATGGAGGCTGTGCCTTCGTTTCCCAGCCGCCGAGACCTGAATAATCTCACAGAATTGTATTACTTACAACATTGAGACTGTTAGAAACTGTGGGGACTTTTGAAGTTGGACTGAATGCATCTCTGCATTTTGATACGGCTACACTCCTATGGGGGCCAGGGAGTGGAATGTGGTGGTTTGAAAGAAAATGGCCCGCATGTGTCATAGGGCCTGGCACTATTAGGAAGTGTGGCATTGTTGGAGTGTGACCTTGTGGGAGGAAGTGTCACTAGAGGGGAGGCGTTGAAGTCTCAGAAACTCAAGACTGGTCAGTGTGTCATTGTTACTTCCTGGCCTGTGGATCCATTATGTAGAGTTCTCAGCTTCCTCTCCAGCACCATGTCTGCCTGTACACTGCCATACTTCTCACCATGATAATAAAGAACTAAACCTCTGAAATTGTAGGCCAGCCCTAGTTAAATGTATTCCTTTATAAGGGTTGCCGTGGTCATGGTGTCTCTTTACAGCAGTAGAAACCCTAACTAAGACAGGAGTTCAGTGGGGGCTGTCACCTGGGGGTCTTGAGCCCCCTCAACATGGTTGCTTCAGCTTTCTCTTTGAATAGTAGTATAATTTATTACCCCTTTCATCATTCTGAAGTAGAGAGTACTTTGACCAAGTATCCATGGCAACTAATTGAGTAAAATGGTGGTGCTCACGGGGTTTTAGGTAATAACTGCGTTGCTCACACTTTAGTAGTATAACTGGCAGAAGCAGCATATTCTAAGGAGACACTTGTGTGCCATCAAGTCAGGCCTCTAAGCCACCGTTAATGTGATTCCTCCCTCCCTCCTATGTAAGACCTCCTGTTCCTTTGCCATCCAGGCACCAGAGACAGCCTAACTGAAAGCAGCACTAAGAACCCATTGCCTTTGGGGCACAGAAACCCCATCCTCTTCTGTGACATGTAAGAGGGGACCCCACTCTGCCTCTTGGGCCTTCTCCTCATCCCCCTCAGGGCCTCCGCTATGCTGCCTCCCTTTGGTGTTAGTACATCTTCTTAAATTTCTTACCCAAAAGGACAACCTGTGTCATGGTCCCACTTGAGCCTCAAACTGAGACTTTTCAGAGAAGAACCCAATCACCCTGTCAACCAAGGTTCAGCGTAGTTTGACTGTGGTCACACATCGACAGCCCTGCTCCCCTACCAAGCATTCCTTTATGAATTGCCGGGTAGCCCAGGTCACATGGGAGCTAAGCCTGCCCCCTTATGGTACAGGACATCCCCTGCCCCCCCTTTTTTTTTTGGAGAACTCTTCAGGCCCTCCAGGAAACTCTCTGCATTCGGATCCTTGCTGTGGCCAGCATTATTAAAGATCTTTTGTTTGAAAGTAACACAGACACAGACACACACACACACACACACACAGAAACTTAACCCAACCTTTTTAACACATTGATACTGATGCGCACTGCAGACAGGTACATCTAACTGGTGAAGGTGGAGAGCATGTTTAAAGTGGCGCAGTGAGTGGGAGAAACGACTGGCACATCTGGGTTCTCTCAGCTGTCTTCTTTCCCTTTGCCCTCTGGGTAAATGGGAAGCCCTTCTCTGAAGGGAATGCAGAAGAAACTGTTGTGTGCGGGCAGGCTGGTTTCCCAGAGGGAGGAGACTGAGTCTGTCTCCTAAGTGACTTCATAGCTTTTTTGGAGTTCACCCATTAGATTTTTCAGTTTTCTCAAGAGGGTGTGTGTGTGTGTGTGTGTGTGTGTGTGTGTGTGTCAAGAGACACCCTCCTCTTGAGGGGCCACTAGAGGCACGCTAGCTGCTGTTCTGCACACCAAATGTGGAGGACCGGAGAGAAAGGTTACTCCTCACAGTATTAAGAACTCAAACAGAGGACGGTACCATGGAGACCAGGCTATGCCCCGCCCCTGGTACTCTGTGTACTCACGGTATACTGTATTCGAACAGTGGGTTTCCTGGCTGTGCCTTGCCCAGTTTCACAAGTAACTTTTGACTCTGTTTTGAGGGTGGACCCACAGACAACATCATCTGGCACCACCCATTCATTATAAAGTAATAAAGGGCGTATGAGTAGAAAGGGTGCCACGTGTACATATGTTCAGGGTGAACTAAGATTGCAGGGGCACATGGGCATATTAAAACCACATCAGGGAAACAAAGCCCGGGAACTTATGAGACACTTCAGCTGAAGGAGAGGGTATAACTCTTGCCTGGAGACCACATACAATGCCTAACACTGGGCAGACAGCAGCCAAGCAGGTGTCACCTGATGATGGGTGTGTACCAAGGATTGACAGGACAGAACTGTTCCTGGGCTTTATCTCAGCTTGGTCCCTGCTGTTGTGGAGGCCTACTCAGCTGTCATCTGGCTCAACTATGTGCTTGACCATCTGGACCCAGACCTGTGGTTCCTGACTGCAGCATAGGTATGCCCTTTGGTCCCTGAGGCAGAAGATAGCTTTACTGTCAAGCCAGCCTCTCCAGCAGCTTGAATCCACAGCAACCATTTCTTCCTGCTGGCTCATTTGGATTTGCTGTCCAATCAATACAGACTCTATTTGCATTTCTATCATCTAACTTCTGAACCTTCTTGAACTCTGCAGCTAGCTTTTAAATTTGTATTTCTTCTGCAAGCCACATTTACACCTAGAAAGTATTTACATATAAGTGTATTTACTGCGTACTGTGATGGAGGAGGGTCATCTGTGTATGTGTTACTTTCATTGGCTAATAAAGAAACTGCCTTGGCCCTTTGATAGGACAGAAAATTAGGTAGACTGAGTAAACAGAACAGGATGCTGGGAGGAAGAAGGCAGTGAGGCAGACGCTATAGCTCTCTTCTCCAAGATGGATGCAGGTTAAGATCCTTTCTGGTAAGCCCACCTCGTGGTGCTGCACAGATTATTAGAAATGGGTTAATCAAGATGTGAGAATCAGCCAGTAGGAGGCTAGAGCTAATGGGCCAAGCAGTGTTTAAAAGAATACAGTTTCCATGTAATTATTTTGGGTAAAGCTAGCCAGTGGCTGGGAGCTGGGAGGCGGGAAGCGGCCCGCAGCTCCTTCTACAGTACTGTGTGATATTAAAGTAAATATTAGGAATTAAGTATTCACTGAGCCAGATTACCAAAGCAGGGGGATTATCTGGCAAATTGCTAATAAGCCCACTGTGCCTTGTAAAGTCATTGTTGTTCATTGGCTTCTAACTTCATGGGAAGACACACACTGCTCATCTGTTTCTGGCATATCTAGTTCAGGAAAGGGACCTTTGTGGCTCTGCTGGGGGGACAGGCTGGACGTCTGGGGAGGAGCAGTGAGGCTGAGGGTGCAGGAGCATCATGGCCCAAGTGAGCTTGAAGACTGGCAGGAGACCTACCTGTTCCTGCAACCAGGTGAGACAGAAAGGAGAGCAAGGAGTATTGAGAGGTGGGCAAAGACCAGATGTGGCCTTGGACACCATCCTGGGATAGGCAGACTCACTGTCTTAGCTAGGGGTTTTATTGCTGTGAAGAGACGCCTTGACCATGGCAACTCTTACAAGGTAAACATTTAATTCAAGTGGCTTGTTTACAGTTTCACAGATTCAGTCCATTATTGTGATGGGAGGGGGGACATGGACATGGCAGAGTGCAGACAGACAAGTTTCTGGCTACATCTTGATATGCAGACCACAGGAAGTTAACTGACACAGTGGGCAGTGTCCTGAGCATAGGAAAAATTCAAAGCCCACCCCCATAGTGACACACTTCCTCCAACAAAGCCACACCTCCTAATAGTGCTGCTTCCTTTGAGATTATGGGGGTCAATTCCATTCAAACTACCTGAGTTCTCCAAATCATGAATTTGTAAGAGCCCTGTGTTCTTACAGACAAGCTTCTTGTTTGCGGTACTAACAGTGAAAAAGTTTCTTTCTTTTTTTTTTTTCTTTCTCTATTGAAGGTAGTTAGCGTCTTCCTTCTCTCTTTGTACCAGTCACCTCAGATTGCGATGTCTGGCTCCCATCAATCATTTTGGTGAGAGAGTTCACTAACCCAGTTTGAGTTCTAGTGTATGCTTTTTTTCTAAAAGAGAAACAGCCTTGTTAAAATCGCTTTCACTCTGTTCCTGTGCCCTCTGTGTGACACCAGAATGGTTTGTTTTCAGCACAGCACGCAAAGTTCTAACAATGTAGTTTAAAAATATTTGTATTTTCTTTCCTTTTTTTTTTTTTGAGACAGGATTTAAATATTTGTTTAACCAAAGTGTTTTTTTGTTTGTTTGCTTCCTTTACGTTTTTTGTTTTGTTACATTTTTTGTTTGTTTGAATTGTTTGTTTTTGAGACAGGATCTCACTATGTGGCTCTAGTTGGCTTGGAATTTGATTATGTAGACCAGGCTGACTTTGAACCCACAGACATCCACCTGCCTCTGGCCCTTGGGTGGCGAAATTAAAGATGTGTACTACCATGCCTGGCTTAAAGATTTGTTTTTAAGACAGAGTTTCACTCTATAGCTCAGGCTGATCTGAAACTCACTACATAACTCAGGCTAGCGTTAAATTCATGACAGTCATCCTGCCTTAGCCTCCTAAGTACTGGCATCACATGCTATCAAGGCCATTCGACAAATTTTGCTTGGCAGGAGAAGTCTTGTCTGAGCTGAGGGTGAAGGGCTGCCATTTCCTGGCAGACTCCTAGAGTGCCACTGTTATTCTTTTGGTCCCTGCCCTAGCCACGCCCACTCCTTTTTAACCTCTGCCCTCCGCCCACCATCGCTCCCTTCCTGCTTTTCTCTCCTAGTGTACACATGGGGCTTTGCCTCTCTCCTCCTCTCTCTCCCTCCTTCTTTCCCTCTCTTTCTTCTCTCTCTCTCTCTCTCTCTCTCTCTCTCTCTCTCTCT
>NW_004949113.1:3070279-3074827 GCF_000317375.1 Microtus ochrogaster
ATTTATGGCTATTTCCTGTGTTTATATGTCTGACCCGCCGCTACCGCCAGCGCGGCTCGTGCCCTCCGCTGGTGGGAAGCTGTAGCCGCTTTTTCTCATGGCGGGCTCCTCCAGCCCACCCAGGTATATTTTTTTTAAGAATAACAGCCACACTATGACCTGGTCGGTCATCGATGCTTTTAGAACCCAATGGCCAACTGAGAGATATTACATGTGTGACTTTAGTCTAGGCTACTGTATTAGTCAGGATTCTCTAGAGGAACAGAAGTGATAGAGTGGATCTCTATATATAAAAAGAGGGTTTATTAGAATGGCTTATAGGCTGTGGTCCAGTGTTGAGGGAGTCTGCTGGTTCATTTCCTGACTGCCCTGACTCTAAATAATCATACAGAAACTATATTATTAAAATCACCGCTTGGCCAATCACTTAAGCATATTGCTAGCTAGATCTTATATCTTAAATTAGCCCATTTCTATTACTTTATATTTTACCATGAGGCTTGTGGCCTACCAGCAAGGTTCCAGCTGGCGGCTTGTGTCTTTCTCCTCTGGTGGCTCTACATGGCGTCTGTCTGACTTCACCTTCTTTCTCCCAGCATTCAGTTTAGTTTTCCCACTTATCTCTATTCTGCTATGCCACTGGCAAAAACAGCTTTATTAACCAATAAAAGCAACACATATATAGAAGGACTCCCACACCAGTCCAGCTAATCTGACAATGGTTGTCTACGATCAGAAAGTTCAAGAATCCAGTAGCTGCTCAGTCCATGAGGCTCAATGTCTCAAGTGATCGTCAGTATCCACTGGAATCCCGAAGAAGTAGGCTCTATGCCAGTGAAGTAATGGACTTGCTCGCAGGGTAAGGGCAAGCACGCAGAGAGCAAAAGCTTCCTTCTTCCATGCCTTTATTATAGGCTTCCAGCAGAAGGTGTGGCCCAGATTTAGAGTAAATCTTCCTACCTGAAAACATCTGTATTTACGGTGAGTCTTCCCACTGAAAATGATTTAATAAAAAAAAAATTTCCAACAGGTGTGCCCAGTCACTCACATTTTAGTTAATTCTAGGTGTGGTCAAGTTGATAACCAAGAATAGTCATCACAGCCACCTTGGAATTTCAAACGGCAAACTTCTTATGTGGCCCATGTGCTAACACTGTTTGAGCCTATCTTCCTGGAAGGGGAGCGGAAAGAAAACAATGTCCATAAAATAGAAGGTAGAAAACTCCATATGGTATTGGAAGATGCAGTGAGCTTGTCTGATGTGTGGCAAAGCTTTTCCTGAGCAGACACTATACTTGTCTACTCATTCATGCCAGATAGAGAGACCGCAACTGGATAGTTTTTTGTTTGTTTTTTCCTCTAACTCAACACAGGTCAGGGGCATCAGAGAAAGGAACTTCAACTGAGAAAATGCCTCCACCAGATTGGCTTATAGGCAGGTCTGTGGGTTACTTTCTTTCTTTTTTTTTTTAAAATGTGTAGCCCAGGCTGGCCTCGAACTTGTGATCCTCCTGCCTCTGCCTCCTTCAGCAAATCCTACCGGCATGCGCCACCACAACCGGCATGTGGGTTACTTTCTTGATTAGTGATTGACATGGGAAGGCCCAGACCACTGTGGGCAGTGTCACCACTGGGCAGTTGACCCTGGGATATTTAACATGTATGTATGTAAAGCGGGCTGAGCAAACCAGAGGAGCAAGATAACAAGCAGTGTTCCTCCATGGTCTCTGACTCAGTTCCTGCTCCAGGTTCCTGCTTTAAGTTCCTGCCCTGACTCTCCTCAGTGATGGAGTATGACCTGGGAGGTTTAGGATTAAATAAACCCTTTCCTCCCCAACTTGCTTTAGTCGTGATGTTTATCACATTAATAGAAAACAAGTTGGAAAAAAGAAGGTGCATAAAATATGCTCTCCGAGCACAGACATACCTTTAGGGTTGGTTTTTTTCCCCCCTGGACACTTCTAAGTAGGAGGTGCTGTCCAGGGGAAGGGCTGGAGGATATGCCAGCAGTCATAACCCTATCTAAGTGAGCTCATATGGCCCCACCAACTCAGAAAGTAGAATTGTACCCATCTTACAGACAAAGAAATTGATGCTTAAAGAGATCAAGAGCCTCACCCAGAACCTTCACCATTAGGAAATGACAGTCTAAACTGATACACCATGTCGCTAGACTCAGGACTTCCCTGCAGAACTGGAGAGGCAGTGGTTTCTAGGTTCCCTAGGACCCCAAGACCTTTGTCCTGTCGGATAAGGGGCCACACAGCCCTTCCACAGCCCTGGGTCACAGCTGATTCTTGAAGAGGCTGTAGGTCTCCTTAGAGCAGCCCTGAGTCTGGGACTGTGGAGGAGCTTGCATTAGGACTGACTGCAGAATTTCATCTGACCCTCCTCAGCTGAGAAACTAAGCCTAGAGTGAGTGTACTTCCCATAACCCGATGGCCCTTTCCCTATACCTAGCCTGGCTTGGCCAGGGCTCCCCAAGCATACACAGTCTCGGGAGGTTTAGTGAAGGGTCACTAGCATCTCCTCCCTTCCCCAGACACTGTTTTTCCTGTTGTCCTGGTTCCGCTCCACCCACAGGCCACTTCCTCAACAGCAAACAAGAGGTGGGAGGATGTGGAAGAGGCCATCAGCCATCAGAGGGGGTTGGGTGGGGTGGGGGGGGGGATGATGGTGGTGGTGGTAAGGTTCACGCTTCCTGCAGATGCTGGAACATCTGGCATAAGATTCCAGGGTCAGGGAGGCTCACAGGAAGCTGGGACTCCACCCTTCTCCTCTGGCTTCCTAGTAAAAATAACTAATGCTTCCGGAAGCATCCACAAGCCACAGGAAGGCTAAGCGAGGAGCTGCCAGGTTCCCTCCGAGATTGTTTTGCAATGGATAGGGTTGAGTGTTCCCACCTCTCTCTCTCTGCCTCCCCTCCTCCCCTCCCTCTTCATCACCCCTGGCCTCTTTTTATTCAGAATTCCTGAGAGAAAGCTTCCTGGACTCTACTTAGCCCTACAGTGTGGAAAATATATTACTGATAATATGTCAGATAATTCAATGGCAAACAGACTAAAAAACAAAACCAACGTAACTACTGTGTTTTTGCTCTTTTCTGTTTTGAGAAGAGTTTTTATAGCAATAAGTAAAGTCCCTTTTAATTATATTTAACTTTATTTAACTTTTTTTTTTTTTTAAAAAAAAAAGCAAGTTTAAGAACACCCTTAAGTGTTCAGGGGGCCTGAGGATACATCCAGAGTCAAGAAGAGGGATGTAAATTACTTAAATGTGGGAACAAGCATCATAGTTGGTGTTTCCGTTCCTTGTGCATTAAAAGCACATGGGCTAATAGTGCAGTCTTTGAAAAAGTCATACTTAGGCCCAGTACCCTACACGGTGAAGCCTTGGCATGGTAAGAGGCTTGGCTCTGCATGTCTTGTGCTGTGGCTGGTTGGGCCAGATCAAGACAAGCCACTTCCTCCTTTTTTTTTTTTATTTATTTTTTTTGGGGTGTGTGTGTGTGTGTGTGTGTGTGTGTGTGTGTGTGTGTGTTTGGTTTTGTGTTTTAGACAAGTTTTCTTCTGTAGTCCAGGTTGGCCTGGAACTCACTAGGTAGCTCAGGTTGGTATTGAATTTACAGAAATTCTCCTGTTTCAAGTGATGGGATTATAGGCATGTGCTACTACGTTTGTCTGGGAGTTTCTTCAAGGAGGCTATCCCAGCCCCCTTCCTCTTTCTTCTTCCTGTCAATGTGGTACTCAGACTCGGGGCTAAAGGACAAAATAACCTTCGCAGGTTTTTGCACACCGAGGCTCGCTTGTTGTAGTTACTGAGTGGCTGCAGAGCTAGAGTCACCTTGGCCTTTGGCGCCACCTGCTGCACCAATGCAGCTCTGATCCGGTGAGAACCCAGTAGTCTGGTGTTTCTAAACCCAGTGGGCCATGACTTCTCTACTCCAGTGTCTTCACACCTGAGCTGGTCTCCACTGCTCTCTTGGGTATGAAGAGAGTTGCTGACCCGGTAAAGGGCTAGAGAAATGGCTCAGAGGCTAAGGGCACTTGCTGTCCTTGCAGAGGAACCGAGTTCGATTCCCAGCACTCACACCAGGCCCATTAAAACCGCTGCCTCAAGCGAAGAGGCTCCGAGTCAGTGCTGAACAGCGATTTCCCGTTGCGGGCGGGGTGGGGGGTAGGGAGTGCCCTCCGAGTCAGTGCTGAACAGCGATTCCCGTTGACGGCGGGGTGGGGGGTAGGGAGTGGGGCGGTGAGGACAATGACACTTTGAGGAACATCCCTAGGTGTCCGTGAGAGAGGACTTGGTGGAAGTGTGGACCGGGATATCAGAGGCGATTTCTGTTTTGAGGAAGCCCTGAGTTCGGGGTTCGGGTTTTGAACTGGAGCCCATAGGACGTGGGCCAGGCTTAGACGCACCTCTCTTCCAGTTCTTCCAAGCTCCTGGGAAGCAGCCTGAACTGGTTTAGGGTCTGAAACTCGTCAGTGCTCCTTTCAGGGTGTGTGTGTGTGTGTGTGTGTGTGTGTGTGTGTGTGTGTGTGTGTGTGT